>NW_015152366.1:52561-64033 GCF_000732505.1 Cyprinodon variegatus
TTAGTCATTCGTTGCGTTCCCCTGTCTGCTAAGCTCAAAACAACCGCGCCTGGCTTGACGGAGAAACCAGGAGAACAGCTGTGCATATTTACAACAGTGCACTTTTACTTTCGCCCTCTGGGGGGAGCCTCGCTGGAAAATCAACATCGGTTGCATAGTGTACCTTTAAAATAAAGCAATTTATATGCATAAATCAAGCGGAACACTATGGCAATAGCCCTTATGCTCCACTTGTAAAAAGTAAAATCTGTTGGGCTCTTTTTGGCATCAAGACAATTATTCTTATTGCCACATTGCCAAGACAGGACACTGTGAAAAAAATAATAATAATACTAAAAAAATTATAATAAAATAAAATAACCACCCACAGTATTTAAGAAATTCAGTTTTGATTTATAGGCACACTGTGTAACTTTTTGCCACTAGACTGGGGGGCTGAGGAGGTCCGTAGGTGGGAAATGGAGGAGCTTGCAGCTGGGAAGGTGGCTGCCGAGTGGGAGGAGGCTAGTCGGTGGAGGGCATGGCAGGGCTCTGCTGATCAGTCTAAGGGGCGGCGAAAAGTGACAGTCAGCTGGGTTTCGGGCTGATTGAGCCCTGGTTTGACAGCTTGAATCTCTAATCCTACGTTCAGACCGCACGCAGCAGAAACAGCAAAAACGAATGTGCTACTTAATTTTTGATGCTTCTACAAGTTTGTTTTGATGCGCGGCTGAAGCATCTTTGCTTCTCTACAGTAGCTGCGCAGTTGAAAAGTGGGTCTGATGCGTGTTAAGGGGAGCTAACCTATCCTTTCTTTGCCTGTAGCAAAATTTCTGCTGCTTCAGTTTTTATACTTGTACACATTTAGACGAAGTGTGTCCAGATGTGTTTGATACTTATGCTGCTCCTGTGTTCAGTGGCAGAGTGTGGCTTTGCTATATTTGCTGTTACAAGTGGGTAAATCATAGTTTTAATATGTTTAAGTGAGAAAGTCCACCTGAAAACTTCATCTGTGCAGTCAGCTTATCAAAGTTACGATCCTGCCTTCAAGTATTATTTCACTGTCGAAGCCGCTCAGAAATCTAACTCCATGGTAGCCTCTGGCCCAGTCACCTCTCCGCGGTTTCCCACTCCTGTTGATCCAAACTGAAAAGACCTCAATATTAAAATCAAACATATTTTACAATCAGATTTTGACATTTTAAGTTAATTTAGGCATTAATAAACTGTTTCAGAGGAGTGATCGTAGCGCTCTGCATCAGCAGCACTGTGTCTGCCCTTCCTGCAGCTCCCAGATCAGCTTCCCAGATTTGTTGTTGTGGTGGCGCATCGAGCAGCAAAAGTTACATTTTTACAACTCCAGTAGCTGCTGCTTCTGAAGCGCATCACTAGTGTCAGATGCTGTGCCTTGATGGGTGTCAACCATTGACTTTGCATGTAAACTAGCTGCTTCTGCTCCTGCAGCATGCGGTCTGAACATAGCATAAGAGAATGCGGAAGTGGGATTCAGAACCAAACAACCACGTATGGATAACAAGAGAAAAGCAAGGACTGCACCGGCACAGAAACTACCACCCTGAAAACATTGAAAATAATAACAGAGATATGTGACTGCATACTAGGAGCAAAGTGTTAACTTACCAGTCTAATAATAACCAGTCTACTAATGATTACCTATCTAATAAAATTGAGAAAAGACAATTGGTTTTAAATCCGTCTTCTTCTTTCAGCCTGTGACAAGGATTAAACTCCTTTCCACAATAGACTCTTCTTTTCCCTCTTTTCTTTCACGTTTTCTCTTTTTAGCCTCCTCAGAAGGTTTAAACTTGTTTCCTTGCCTGAACCATGACCAGTAGTTGAGCAGTCGGAAAAATTGTAGAGTAAAAGCCTTTGCTCCTTGACTATATAAGAGACTGCGGCCATAAAGCAATATGTTCTTCCACGTCACATGACCTGGCCAATGATGGTCTGTCATCTTCCAACTTACATAGTTGGTATTTCAAAAGGGGAGCCCCACATGTAGCTTGTCAAGTGCTGTATATTTTACCTGAGGAATCATTTACTCGTACTTGTACTCGTACTCGTCGTTTCCGGAACCGGGTCGCGGGGGCAGCAGACTAAGCAGAGACTCTGGGAGTCCGAGCCACCTCAACTGACTCCTCTCGATGTGGAGGAGAACCGGCTATACACTGAGCCTCTCCCGAATGACCGAGCTCCTCACCCTATCTCTAAGAGAGAGCCCAACCACCCTGCGGAGAAAGTTCATTTCAGCCGCTTGTATCCGGGATCTCGTTCTTTCGGTCATGATCCAGATTTTATGACCATACTGTAGGTGAGGGTAGGGATGTAGACCGACCGGTAAATTGAGAGCTTTGCCTTTTCGCTCAGCTCTCTCTTCACCACGACAGACCGGTGCAGCGTCCGCATTATTGCAGCAGTCGCACTGATCCATCTATCGATCTTCTGCTCCATTCTTCCCTCACTCTTGAACAGGACCCAAAGATACTTGAACTCCTCCACTTGAGGCAGGGACTCTTCTCCAACCTGAAGGGGACAAGCCACCTTTTTCAGGTAGAGAACCATGGCCTCGGACTTGGAGGAGCTGATTCTCATCCTGGCCACTTCACACTCGGCTGCGAACAGCCCCAGCGCACTCTGTAGGTCTTGGCAGGAGGGAGCCAGCAGAACTACGTCATCCGCAAAAAGCAGGGACGAGAGCCACTTGTCCCCAAACCAGACCCCCTCCGGTCCTTCGCTGCGCCTAGAAATCCTGTCCATAAAAGTTATGAACAGGACCGGTGACAGAGGGCAGCCCTGTCGGAGTCCAACATGCACCGGGAACAGGTCCGACTTAATGCCGGCAATGCGAACCAGACTCCTGCTCCGCTTGTACAGAGAATGAATGGCCAGTAATAAAGGGCCCCCGACTCCATACTCCTGGAGACCCCCACAGGGCGGCACGAGGGACACGGTCGAATGTCTTCTCCAAGTCCACAAAACACATGTGGACTGTTTGGGCAAACTCCCATGAACCCTCAAGCACCCTGCAGAGGGTGTAGAGCTGATCCACTGTTCCACGGCCAGGACGAAAACCACACTGCTCCTCCTATAGCCGAGGTTCGCCAATCAGCCGGAACCACCACCTCAGTCTGCCAATCCAGGGGGACTGTCCCCAACCTCCACGCGATGTTGAAGAGACGTGTCAACCATGACAGCCCGACAACATCCAGAGCTCTAAGATACTCAGGACGGATCTCGTCCACCCCCGAAGCCTTGCCACTGTGGAGTTTTTTGACCACCTCGGTGACTTCAGCCTGGGTGATGAACGAATCCAGAGGAGGAGATCATCAAAGCATTCCTTCCACCGCCCGACAATATCCTCCTTCAAGGTCAGCAGCTCCCCACTCCCACTGAAAACAGTGTTAGTGAAGCACTGCTTTCCCCTCCGGAGGTGCCGGACGGTTTGCCAGAATCGCTTTGAGGCCAACCGATAGACTTTTTCCATGGCCTCTCCGAACTCCTCCCAGGCCCGAGATTTTGCCTCTGCAACCGCCCGGGCCATGACACGCTTGGCCTCACGGTACCTGCTTGCTGCTTCAGGAGTCCCACAAGCCAGCCAAGCTCGATAGGACTCCTTCTTCAGCTTGACAGCATCCCTTACTTTCGGTGTCCACCACCGGGTTCGGGGATTGCCACCACGACAGGCACCACAAACCTTATGGCCACAGCTATGGGCAGCCGCATCGACAATAGAGGCAGAGAACACAGCCCATTCGGACTCCATGTCTCCAACCTCCCTTGGGACCTGAGAGAAGCTCTCCCGGAGGTGGGAGTTGAACACGTCCCTGACCGAGGGTTCCACCAGACGTTCCCAGCAGACCCTCACTACTCGTTTTGGGCCTGCCGAGCCTTTCAGGCTTCCTCCCCTTCCAGCATCTCCAACTCACCACCAGGTGGTGGTCGGTGGACAGCTCCGCACCTCTCTTCACCCGAGTGTCAAAGACATGTGGCCGAAGATCAGAAGATACGAGTACAAAGTCGATCATTGACCTTCGGCCTAGGGTATCCTGGTGCTAAGTGCACCGATGGACATCCTTATGCCTGAACATGGTGTTCCTTATGGACAATTCGTGACTTGCACAGAAGTATAATAAAGAGACACCACTCGGGTTCAGAGCTGGGTGCCCGTTGCTCCCGATGACGCCCCTCCAGGTGTCACTGTCGTTTCCCACGTGGGCGTTGAATTCTCCCAGTAGAATGATGGAATCCCCGGGAGGGGCACTTTCTAACACCCTCCCCAGGGATGCTAAGAAGGCCTGGTACTCCGTACTGCCGTTCGGCCCATAGGCCGAAACAACTGTCAGAGTCCTCCTTTCAACCCGAAGGCGAAGGGATGCGACCCTCTCGTCTACTGGGGTGAACTCCAACACGAGACAGCTGAGCTGGGGGGAGACAAGCAGCCCCACCCCCGCCCTCCGCCTCTCCCCGCGGATCACGCCAGAGTAGAAGAGAGTCCAGCCTCTCTCAAGGAGCTGGGTTCCAGAGCCCTGGCTGTGCGCAGAGGCGAGCCCAACTATTTCTAGCTGGTATCGCTCCACCTCCCGCACAAGCTCAGGCTCCTTCCCCACCAGTGAGGTGACATTCCACGTCCCCAGAGCCAGTTTAAGCTCCCGCGGATCAGGCCGCCGAGGTCTCCGCCTCTGGCTGCCTCCCAATCCACTTTGCACCGGTCCCTATGCAGGTGGTGGGCCCACTGGGGGATGGCCTCGTGTCGCTCCTTCGAGCTGGGCCCGGCTGGGTCCCGCGAGGAAGAACCCGACCACCAGGCGCTCGCCGACGAACCCTAACCCCAGGCCTGGCTCCAGGGTGGGGTCCCGGCTCCGCCGTACCGGGCGACGTCACTTGCCTTGCTGTATTTCTCGTCATGAGGGTTTTTGAACCGCTCTTCGTCTGACCTGTCACCCAGAGCCTGTTTGCCTTGGGAGACCCTACCAGGGGCATTTAGCCCCCGACAACATAGCCTCTGGGATCACCCAGGCACTGAAACCCCTCCACCATGTTAAGGTGGCGGTTCAAGGAGGGGAGGAATCATTTAAAATAACTCATATGCATCAAATCTTTAGGTCACAATGTCCGTGGTGTGCTTTTAGTAAAACATTTCTTTTATATGTTATTTTAGAAAAAGATTCATTAGGGCTAATCAGGCAGATTGCATTCTCTATTGTCACATCTCTCTGTGTTTTATTCTCCTGTCTATTTCTATGTAGTGCCATAAACCCACCAACTATTCTTCAATAAATAAATGATTGAATAAACAATACTGTGTTCTGCCATTTTGGAAGTGGCATGTCAACTGTTTTTTTCCTGCATTTCTGCTAGCTATGTTGATCATTGCCCCTCTGAATTTTTTGCAAGTACTGTCAACTATAAATCTGTACAGCACTTCTATGAGCTTGTGCACAGACTTATGTGGCAACCAAATGCGCATGTATATCTCAGTCTTAACGTTTCCCTTTGAGGTGCTGGAGGGGATGTTTGGGGAAAAAGAAGTCTCTATCAAGCCCTGTCATGGGATCATCAGTTTCATAAGCAGAAAACAACAATAACAAATTATTGAGCTTAAGTTAAACAGTGGCAGGTTAATGTTATATTGACCAGATGCTATTAAAATCTGCAACAGTTTCATTTCCAGTTGGCAGGTTTGGATGAAGTTTGGGGTGAAATGTTTTCTAGAAAAAGTTAATGCAAGGTTAGTTTCATTTAATTCAACCAACTTCAGAAACCACTCAGATTCACAAAATGATGCTAAAATCCCCATATCCACACAGTAATTAACTCTGTTAGAGTCTGGAGGGTTTTTGATCACATGAGCCATGTTCTCTGGTCAGATGGTTCCTTATTTTAGATAAACGTATGACATGGAACATTTGGCATATACAGCTTCATTCCTCAAGCTAAATCAGACACTTCAAAACATCATCCCATGTTAATTGTCCAGAATAATGGGTGTTATAAGTTGAACTTGTTCCAAAAGGCTGAAGTTCCATCTTTATATGTGGTTTGCATAAAATATTCAGACTGCAGCTGGAGTTTGATGGACAGTCCATCAAGATTCAACAGACATGTTTATGTCCCTGTTGATCTCTGACACTGGAGTAGCCAACATTTGATGGAAAGATATCTTCCCCCGACCATCATACACTCTGAGACAGTGGTGACAGTCAGATGATTACTAAACTTCCTCAGCTGCCACCAAGGCCACAGAAGCTGTTTAACTATCCATGGATTTAAGTGAGCTGTGTTGGAGCTGGGAAACGCCTCCAATATGCAGGACAGTGGGCTGGAAGGACCAGGGTTGAGCCTACATTAAAACCTCACAGGAGCTGTGGAGGAATACTGACATCTAGTGGTGAAGATGGGAAAGGAAACCACCATCCTCTAGAACTGGTTTAGCAGCAAATATTATAACTGAACCAGTCTCTCATATCTTTAATCTCTCTTTGCAAACTAGCATCACTCCAGATCTGTGGAAGGCTGCTGTTGTTCTCCGCCGACTGAAAGGTGGTGATGAGGTTAAACGATCATCATCTCATTTCAGACCTATATCTTTAACCTCTGTTCCGTATAGACCTATTACTGTCAGCAAGTTTTTCAGGTATTCGGTGCTGTATTGTAGTTATGGAGTTATATTTACCTGTTGTATTTTAGCTATTTTTAAAATACATATTTTTGATTCTTGTTGTATTGGACGCCAAGCCACAGGACAGCATAATACATCTGCATTTGCATGCATTTAGGTTTTTTATTATTTAATCAAACAACTTTCAGGCCAACTGGCTGTTTGTTACAAAAATGTGATTCAACCTCAACTCATAGTCAAACAGTTAACACTTTAAACATATAAAAAAATATTTTCAACAACTGGAATTCAAAATTTAAACATAATTCAGTGTTTTATTGTAGGCCCCTGCTTTTAGAAAATAAAGCAATTTGTCCAAATAAACCTTAACATACTTCATTCGCAATAAAAAACTCATTTAAAACTTTGCTGAATTTAAAGTGATATAGCAAACAGGGAGTAAATTAAAAAAGTGCCCTATGCACACAACAGTTATTGCACAATTAAATATGTTTGCTGTATAATCTGCAAAAGGGCACTAGCACCTAAAGGTGGTCTGTTTGTGTCAATTGTTTTTTTTAAGAATTATTTTAATATATTGTAAATATTAAAGATTGTATGCAAAAAAAATCTCGTAAAACTGAACTAAGAGAGCAACAAAACAGAAGCAAACTCACCGGAATTCCTCATTATAATATTTTATTGATAACTGCTCATTCTTTGATGTCGGAATGCTGAGTACTTAAAACAAAAAAATAAAACAGACTGGAGAAGGTTTTTATATTCTTTAAATACCAACTGACCATAGCAAAAATTAGTGTAAATAAAACAAAAATTGAGTCTATTTTTAAAATGTAAAGAATAAAAATAGAGACAAATACTAAAAATGTAAGGAAAAAAGGTAAACAGTTGTCTAAAATGTACTCTTGTAAAGTATAGATGGCCAAAATTAATGTAATGAAGTTTATAAAGTATAATAAATCAATAAACAGATGTTCTCCATTTTTGGCTTTTAAAACGCTTAAATGTCTTAATTAAACCTGGATCTCCTGATTCAAAGTGTTCTGTTCACACATCATGGCCCCTCAGTACAGAACCAGAGTCCAAAGAGAAACAAAGTCTGTTGAGTTTTCTAGAGAACCGCTGATCCAGACCACCTGGAGCCATAGAACATCTGTCTGCTTAGAAGGAAACAAAATGTTGATGTTCAGGCAAACAGTAACAGAAATATGGATCTTATTCTAATTTTCAGGCTTTGAGCTTCAGGAACCGCCCAGTTTGGGTTTTAATAAACAATCGGATCTTCATCAAAGTTCTGACTGAAAGGAGCAGCCGAAACATGAAGTTCTGGTTTCTCTGCAGCTGAGGATCTTTATCAGACTGATTAATTTCATCCCAGAACCTGACCCGTTTCGTTCCAGAACTTGACCAGTTTCATCCCAGAACCTGACCCGTTTCATCCCAGAACTTGACCCGTTTCATCCCAGAACCTGACCCGTTACATCCCAGAACATAACCAGTTTCATCCCAGAACCTGACCCGTTTCATCCCAGAACGTGACCGTTTCATCGCAGAACCTGACCTGTTACATCCCAGAACTTGACCCGATTCAGCCGAGAATCTGACACGTTTGATCCTAGAACTTGACCCGTTTCATCCCAGAATCTGACCCGTTTGATCCCAGAACTTAACCCGTTTCATCCCAGAACTTGACCCGTTTCATCCCAGAACCTGACCCGTTTCAGCCCAGAACCTGACCCGTTTCAACCCAGAATCTGACCCGTTTCATCCAAGAACCTGACCAGTGTCAGCCCAGAGCCTGACCCATTTCATCCCAGAACCTGACCCATTTTGTTCCAGAACCTGACCCGTTTCATCCCAGAACTTGGCCCGTTTCAGCCCAGAATCTGACCCGTTTCATCCCAGAACCTGACCCATTTCATCCCAGAACTTGACCCATTTCATCCCAGAACTTGACCTGTTTCATCCCAGAACTTGACCCGTTTCAGCCCAGAACCTGACCCGTTTCATCCCAGAACTTGACCCGTTTCAGCCCAGAACCTGACCCGTTTCATCCCAGAACTTGACCCGTTTCAGCCCAGAATCTGACCCGTTTCATCCCAGAACCTGACCCATTTTACTATAATCATTGGTGAGTAACTTCACACAGAATATACTTGTTCAAATTACATTATCTAACTTTCACACTCTGAGCTTCAGGAACCACCCAGTTTGGGTTTTAGTAAACAATCCAATCTTGATCAAAGTTCTGAGTGAAAGGAGCAGCTGAAAAATAAAGTTCTGGTTTCTGTGCAGCCGAGGTTCTGTATCAGATCTCCTCCTTTCATTTGCATGAAACCAGAGGCTGATTTTCATTCCATCTGAATACATTTGCCTTCATGCTCCTTTCTTACATCCTGGCCTGGTTCTGCTGGCCTGTTTGGTGTCAGCAGGACGGACCTGCTGTCTCCGTGTTTGAACGGGTCACCAAGTGATCAGGGTTCTGTTCTGCCTCTGTGGGTTTCCTGGGAGGTCATAGAGGACAGGTCGGTTCTTCTTAGTAATGAAGTTTGACCCGAGTTCTGAGATCAGGATGTGTTCTGTTGTTGATGTGATGTTCAGACGGCGGATCAGGCCTTCAGGCAGATCCAGAACATTGTGGACTTCAGCTCCAACGTCATGAGCAGCCTGCTGGGGGGGAAAGTTCGTCCACAGTGGAGTAAGAAACAGTTTGGGTTCATTAACACGATCAGAACCGCAACAAACATGGGTTCAGAGTTTGTAAAAACCCTTAAAATAAACCCAGGTGTCATTGCAGCAGCAGAATCTGATCATGGAAACATTTATTCAGTGGAGGAAAGATCTGCTGTTTGTTCTGGTTCAGGAATCAGAACCTGTGGTCCATGAAATTATTCATTCATTTATGTTTCTGTTCAGAACTTGTCTCTCAAAATCATCAATAAAATTCTCGACTCATCAATAAAAGAACTTTCATCTGAAATATCAACCAAGATCTTTTTATTTTATTTTACTTACCGTAGTAAAGGAATAAAAATGAACGGTTCATGAAAAAATAAGCTGAAAATATGTTTTTTATTTATCAATGTCTGTTTATCACTGGGTAAAACAAATCATTAAAAATCATGAACAGTAAAATGGAAAACAGAAACTAACTATAAATGTTTTCTGCTCAACTGTAAACCTCAACTTTTAAAATAAAGTCAACCATTAGATAAAAGCTAACTGCAGCTGAACATCCAGGTGAGATTATAACCAATCATCAACAGCTTCGTTCCTGAAACTAAATCAGACACTTCAAAGCATCATCCCAGGATTTCTGTGACTTTTCCAAAATAATGTGTTTTTTTTAAGTTGAACTGGTTCTAAATGGCTGAAGTTTCATGTCTCTAGGGTTTGTTGGACACCTACCCATCAAGATACAAACATTCAGCATCAGAGGTGAGACATAAACCCTCAGAGACAGTGTTTCTCCACCCTGGTCCTCAGGCCCCACTGTCCACCATGTTTAGATGTGTCTCTGCTCCAGCACAGCTGATGGAGATGATTGCAGAACCTCCTCAGCTGCCATCAAGGCCCACAGAACCTGTGAGGCAGAGCCAACCATCTTTATCTCAACATCGGAAAAACTGAAAATATTATTGGGGAATAAAGGAAGTCCAGTTCCAGATGGCAGCCAGTGAAATGTGGGGTGGAGTGGTCAGAAATTATAAATACCTGGGCACACTGCTGGACACTGGACTGGACAACAAATAAGGCCTTCCACATAAAAGGGTCAGAGTAAACTCTATTTCCTCATGAGGATTGAGCATCAAGATCTGCCAAAAACACTTGTTACAGTTGTAATTTGGAGTAAAATTTGAGTTGTTTACAACATTGACAGAGAGAATAACCTCTAAATAAACTGTTGACCATCAGAGATGGGGTCCACCGCCCTCATAGCATCATCAACAGGCAGAGGAAGACTGTTCTTCCTCTCCTCCATCACTGACACATTCAAAGTCCTTTGTTCTCCAGGCTATTAGGCTTTACAATTTTCCTCAAAACAGAAAACAAATCTTTGTTCATTTAACATTTTTTATCCTATGTCTATATATCCAACCCTTGTTCACTATTGACCTGTTACTGCCAGGTACTTGCTGCTGTATTGTGGTTATGGCATCAGATTTAGTTCTGGCATTTTAGCTTCTTCTAAAATAAATATTTATGATTCTTATATATTTATGGTTCTGATTCTGGATGAAATTAACTCAATTTTCCTCTAGGATGAAAAAATCATTTATGATCTTTTTCCTCTTTTGCAATAGAGACTAATCTGTATCTTGGCATAGAAACTGATAATAAGCTTCTATTACAGTCACATATTCAACATGCTGTAAAGAAGCATATTGATTATTTTTTTGCATGCTGGATGCTGTCTATCGGGGAGCATTGTGTTTCATAACAGGCTATAATTCTCTCATTACTGTTCTTTATATTGTCAGGTCAACTCCCCATCATTATCACCCTGTAGAGTCATGCATTGGTACATTTTCATTCCTACCTCATTTATCCTGCTACATATTACTTTGACAGTCCGGACAGAGATTTGATCTCACAGCGTACAGCCACAAAAACAAAAGCATCGTTCTTTAAACAAAGTCATTCTAACCTCAGATGAACAAGCATGTTATTGAACACAAACTAAATCCATCAGCCAGACGGTCTCTATGGTGACGTGAAGGAGGGAGGAAGTCAGACAGAAACACTTCCTGAGACTTAACAGTCCAGCAAAACAACCAGATGATCAGTCAGATCAGATCAGATCATAACCTGTAATAAAGACTCCAATAATCTGTCCTCAGTGCTGCAGTCGT
>NW_015152366.1:65629-67414 GCF_000732505.1 Cyprinodon variegatus
TGAGCAGCTTGAAGCAGCAGTGTTGGAGGTTTCCACTTTTCTCTCCTGCAGCTGGACTCACTCAGAGGAAGCTGCTAGTTTGGTCTGAAGGTGAATCTGATCGTCTGGGAGTCTCTCTGCAGGAACCAACAATCACAAGCTGCTTCCTGCTTTAGTTTAGCTCCAACTAAGGTGTGTTTCATTCCAAAGTCCAGAAATCAACCTTTAGCTGTTATAAAACTCCCAGATTAACAGTTTTTATTTCTCTCTGTTCAGATCAGAACATAACCTGTAATAAAGACTCCAATAATCTGTCCTCAGTGCTGCAGTCGTTCAGCTCTGACTGAAATTTATCTCCCAGATGTTCGTTCAGGAATAATCAGCTGACCTCCACAAAGTTCTCCTCTTCCTCCAGACCTGCTGCAACAACAACTCAGTCTTTGGAGATAAATGTTCTTCTGATACAGAGCCGTGCAGAGACCACTATAAACTGTCTCTTGGGATCGGGGGACACCAGAACTGTTGCTCAGGTGAAAGCGGCCTTGAGCCTCTGAAATGCCCGATCTGCCTCATCAGACCAGCAAAACCTGACTTTGGCTGATGTGAGGGCATGGAGGGGCGCAGCCACCTGACTTTAGTTCCTGATGAACCGGCAGTTGAACTTAACAAATCCCAAGTACCTCTGGAGTTGCTTCTTATCCCTGGGAACCGGCCAGTCGGTGATTACATGGACCTTCATGGGGTCCATGGAGATCTGGTCAGGGGAGACCATAAAACCCAGAAAAGAAATGGTGTCCACATTGAAACTCAAACTTCTCAGCCTTAACAACTGGTAGGCGAAGGAGTACTGATCTGATGTGTTGCTTGTGGAACTCCAAGTCCCGAGAATAAATGAAAATATCGTCTATGTACACAAAGACAAAGTGTCTCACCATGTCCCTGAGTACATTGTCCACAAGGTTTTGAAAAACTGCTGGTGCATTGATGAGACCAAAAGGTATCACCACCATACACCAAGTGTATGCTTTATGGAGATCAAGATTGGTGAAAACCTTAGAACCTTGAATCTGATCAAAGGCCGAGTTTATCAGAGGAATGGGTTCCTGATTCTTCACCATGATGTCATTAAGCCCCCTATACAGAATGTAGGACCTGAGGGTTCCATCCTTTTCCTTGACCAAAAAAAAAAAAACCCAGCCCTGTCAGTTTTGGGTGGAGGTTTGAGAGGAGGACCCAAATGCAGGAACTGAAGCTGAAGGTGGTTTCTTGCTGGTTTAATTATCCAAAAAAAAAAGGCAACAGAAACAAACAAACAAACAAAAAAAATCTTTAGTATCCACAAAAATACAAAAACCAGAAATGATGACAAACCAGCAACAGTGACTGAGGAGGAGGTGCATATATGGGAGAGAGAAACAGAGACCAGGCTAATCAGCAGATTGGGAGCAGGTGTGAACAGAGGAGTCTAGAAGGGAGCCAAGGAGAAGGGATGAGGGACCAGGAAGGAGGGCATGACACAGAAACCAAAAACAGAGACCAAGCAAAGTCTCTGGAGGCAGCAATGATAAGAGATAAGATGTACCTCTGCACAATTCTATATCATTAGAAAATACAAGATAAATCTACATATAATAGACATATTTAGACTAAAATTGTTTAAATAGGCACGTATTTACCATCTGTTTTAGCTGCAGGTAAGTTAAAATGCAACCCTTTTAAAAGTGGAAAAAGTCCTAATTCCTAATTAATCAGAGCTTGTGATGCTTCAAACATTGATAAACAGCATCTAGTGTGTGTAGTGCTTAT
>NW_015152366.1:69989-70388 GCF_000732505.1 Cyprinodon variegatus
AATCAGCTTTGCTAAAGCAGGGAAACCTCTAAAACCTGCAGGACAGCGGCCCTCGAGGACCGAGTTTGGGGATGCCTGGTCTACATGGTGTAAAAAAAAATTACAAATCTAGGGAGCGGCGGCCTACTGGTTAGGGCATATAGCTTGGAAAGCTGAGGTTCTGAGTTTGAGCCCCACTCCCATGAACTGCCTCTCTGGGTCTCTGAGCAAGACCCTTAACCCCACACTGCTCCCTTGGTTCCCCACAATGGCAGCTCACTGCTCCCCAAGGGGATGGCTTAAATGCAGAGAGGTTATTTTGTTGCTCTGTACTTGTGACAGTGTAATGACAATAAAACACTGAATAAAAAAGGGATGAGGTCAGACTGAAACACTTCCTGAGGATTATGAATCAGTTTC
>NW_015152367.1:0-3734 GCF_000732505.1 Cyprinodon variegatus
TATATATATATATATATATATATATATATATATATATGCTCAACCCATTTAATGTATATGACACTGATGCATAAATATTAAATATTTACGTAGCTTTTAGAAAGAGCTTCATGAAAATCTTTATTTGGAAAATATCTATGTGTGCTATCATTTTCCTGTTGGTTCATTCTGCTCAGTAAAGTTTGATCCTGAACTAGTTTCTATCAGTTTATGTCTTGTGCACATTTTCCCTACCTGGTCACTGATCTGAAAATTTTCTAAAAGCAATACTTGATTTCTGGCTTTACCTCTTGGACCTGTCACAGCAGATCCCAGAGAGGTGGTAGATTATGGAAGGATATTTTTAGGGCCGAAACAGTTCATTAAATTAATTGTGATTTATCGATTATTGAAATAATCATCAGTAATCGTTAACTGGATTATAGAAACTGTAAAAGATGCCTTTAGCTGACAGAGCGATCCACCTAGAGCAGTTATCATATCAATTTTTTTTTTTATTATATAAATATTTTGTATTTAAGATAAAAATATATGTTTTTTAAGTTTTCGTCAGTCAATATTCTCTATCCGGAACTCATCAAGTGGAAAAGTTTTAATTTCACCTGGTTTAATTTAGTAAAAAGTCTTCTTTAGGGAACCTTTTGCTATCCAACTATTAATTGATTAATCGAGAAAATAATCAACAGATATATTTATTTGCAAAATAATCAGTAGTTGCAGCTCTAGATATTTTATATAGAATATGAGTTCTAGATTTTATACATTTCAGTCTACGTTTAAATTAATAACTCTAAAATCAACATATATCAAGCGTGGGGGAATCAAATCCCATGAAAATAATAAAAATCGCAGTGTCACTTTGAGATGTAGCTAAACTTACCACTCTGAACATGGAAATTTCTTACATTATAACAGCTTTAAAGAAAAACTTGGTATCCCCTGTTCGTACAAAGAATTTAACAAAGTATGCAAAATAATACCTGCTGCTCTGCTGTATCTAACACGAAGCACGAATCTCTGAGTCAAATATACAAGGAGTCTTGTCAGAACTAAAAATTGAGCAATTACCTATTAGAGATAAAAAGTGTAACAATCATTTTATAGGGACAGCATTTAAATGTAAAACTTTTCATAATTTTACTGGAATGACAAAAATTTGAATAATAAATGATTTAGGTAACATAGAAAAATATTTTTAATATTTAAAATGGCCAATTCCACAAAAATAAAACAATATAAAATGATTAATAGTTATCATCCAACAATAGAAACTCTTAGGAAAAGATTTGGATTTGAGGTGGATGCTTGTGTATTTTGCCTTGAAGAACCAGAAACAATTGAACATCTCTTCTATTCGTGTCGAGTCACAGGTTGCTTTTGGCACAACCTGCATATTAGGCTATGTAACAAAATAGATAATATAACACCTTTTGAGATAAATCGAATATTAACGTACAAGAATGGCACTCCAAAGGATTTATCTGACATGGTCAATGTTTTTATAAGTATGGGAAGATATCATATACATGTATGTAAATGGAAAAATCAAAAACCTTCATTAATCAGTTTCAAAAATTAACTCAAAATCTTCTATTCATCTTTATCTCTGTTAGCCGGCGACAAATATGGACACATACAAAAACTATGTAGTGACATGTCAATATGTCTGGGTTTTTGACTCACAAATTTGCTAAAGTTAACATGATGCAAGCAACTGTCTTGTTGCAGAATGAGTCTGTCTTTTATTTTAATTTAATTATTTTTTAAGTTTTGTTTCTTTCCATTGGTTGTAATATTACTGCCTGTTTATTAATTTATTTATGTATTTCTGTTTGCTTGCACAAGTTAAGTTGATCTCCTGTATACAACTGTTATTTTCTCTTTTGTTGTAAGAAAGAAGAGTCGAGATTACTACTTGAAAATGTAAATTCATGTCTTTTGTTAAAAAAAAAAAAAAACTTGCCCCTCACAATATGTCTGCTTGACTTATGTGTCCTTTCTTCATTGGGCGCCAGGGGGCCTCAGCGCGCTGAACTAGCGGCGCCATTCTCAGACCCAGCAGCTTTCAGGCCTTTACGTTTGTGCTCATGCGCCGTAATATTTTCTTATTATTTTTTTTTAACTCCAGTCGCTTAAAAATACTCCCGTTTCTCATCCCTAAACACAAATCACACCAAAAATATCTTAAATAATAAAGCACAGTTTCCTTTCTATCTGTGTTACCTGGAATGACCACAGAGTGGCGATAGAGAGCTCAAATCTCGTGAAAACGGACGGGATTTGACCAAAATACCAAAGACACAGCTGTTTCCGGGTCAATGGGAGGTCCTGGAGATCAGGACGAAGGTGGGATAATCTCTGCAGAGATTGCAGAATGAGACCTATTGATTGAGCTGTTGATAGTTTAATTAAACACGGCGGGTGAATGATTTCCCGCTAACCGACGGCCCAGCAGGTCACATGAGGAGGATTTGACCGCGCGGAGAGGATGGCGGACCGGGGAGATATGCCTCCCCAGGCAGCTTTAGGGGTCTCACAAAGTTCTGGGACAAACAGACAGAACTCATCCGATGAAAACGGACATGTTGTCGACAGCCCGGAAGAGGAGACTCTTTCTCCGACCTCTGTGATTTACTTCAAGGAAGCTTTAAACTCGTCCAACTTGAAGTTTGGGAAACCAGAAGCTGTTATAGCAGCACCGCTGCGACAGTTTGACTTCAGGATCGAAAGAGTCGACTCAAAGCGAAGAAGTAAGAGTTAAAAAATCTTTATGAAAGATCAAAGCTGGGCTGTAGGCAGCGCGAGCTCCTCTTTAGCCAAATAACTGCTGCTGGTTTACTTCCTGAAATACAGAAATAACAGCAGCTAATATTGGAAATGAGTAATGTGGAAAAATCACCTCCTCTTTCTGCTGGTTTAAATACAGCAGATCTTAAAATATCGAGAGACAATAAATAACGGACTTAATTCCTCATTTAACATGATAAAATGTTTTGTATTAATGTTTTTTAAGCAGATATAGTCATTATGAGGAGCTATAATAAGGTTTGAGTTACATGTTTGGATTAACTTTTACTGTTTCAGTGTTAAATTAATCCTGGTTTGAGTTTTAACACACAGTCTAAAAAGTATTTTGTTTAGGTTGCCACCTAAAAACCAGGGGCGGAGCTAGAAGGGGGGCCATGGCCACCCTTAGCCAATTATTGGCCACCCCTTCCATTGTTTCCCTCTAATACAGACTGTTGCAGCAATAATACTCTTATTAAACATTACAATTTTTCATCTATTAACAACTTCTTGACAACAGAAACACTGTGGTTAATTATGCACATCAATATACAAACATTAAAGATGATAGATACAGAATTCACGCTCTTTCAGAAGTAAATTTTGAATTATTCGGAGTAACAATAAAATGATGCGTCTTTGCAAGTCATCTAGGAGTCTTCAGTGAAATCATAGATAAATAACTAATTTAATAATAACATAGAAATTCATTAAATATGGATATTACTAGACTTAAATATAATTTTTTTGCACAATGATTATTGATAAACGTATGTAATGACAATTGAAATATGTTTGCCCTGGAACTCAAACCTGACAGAATTTTGTTCACTATACCTTTTATTTACACAGCATAGATATTTAAATATATGCGTCTATTTGTTAGCAAAGGCTGCAGGAAAGTAGCCTGACGTAGTCCTACTCAATTCTAGTCAGAATATGAGTCT
>NW_015152367.1:5029-31320 GCF_000732505.1 Cyprinodon variegatus
GGATGGATGGAAGGTGAGGGGATGAACGTAGACCAGCTTCGCCTTTTGCCAGCATCTGTCTGTCGATCTCCTGCTCTACTCTCTTATTGCCTGTGAACAGGACCCCAAAGATAATAACTTAATTCCTCAAACTGAGGTAGGAACTCTCCTCCGATCTGAACAGGACATGCCGCCTTTTTTCCAGTGGAGAATCATGGCCTATAACTTGCAGGAGCTGATCTTCAGTTTTCGCTATAGTCTACAGGGTTTTGGTTTAAGTTTTTCACTACAGAGCTTTTTCATTCTCAATCGAAGTGGATTTTATCTGTAGAGTTTTAACTGTTCAGACAGAGTTAAACTTCAAACAAAGACCCTAAACTTGCCAAATCATTAGAATATGTTTATTTTGTTATTCAACTCTGTTAGGGATGAAACAATTGGAGTAATCGTGATTAATCAGTTATTAAAATAATCATCAACTAATTTAGTCATCGATTCATTGTTAACTGGAATATAGAGACTCTAAAACAAACCTTTAGCTGACAGAGCGACCCACTTAAAGCAGTGATTACACCAAAATTGTGTAAAAAAAAAAAGTTAACTTTTTGCATTTAAGATAAAAAACGTTTTTGTCTGTCCACATGCTCTATCCAGAACTCAAGTGTAAAAGTTGTAGTTTCACCTGGTTTAATTTAGTAAAAGGTTTCTTTAAGTAACTTTTGCTATCCAAGTATTAATCAATTAATCTGATAAATAATCCAGAGATTAATCAATTTGCAAAATAATCATTAGTTGCAGCCCCAAGCTCTATATAATTTTAATAATGGAGGCAGATATCTGAATGATATTTAGTAGTTCTTGCTTTTAATGTGGCACTAAAACATACAACTTGGATTGTGATTTTATTTTCTTCTTTATATTAAGCTTTTATAAAGAAAGAGTTTATTAAATGGCATCTAATAATAACTGATTGATTTCGTGTCATTGAGTTGATGGTCCATCCGCAAAGTATTCCAAGTTTTGTGCTTTTTCTACATTTAGTTTTGTTAAAACTAGCACTTATGGTTGAAATAGTTTTTTCCTCAAAATTCTGTACACAGCTCCCCATTATGACCATGTAAAGATTTTTTTTTTTTTTTTTAAAGATTGCTGTGGATTTCTTTAAAGTATAAAAGCAATTAATTACATTTCCATAAATATTCACAGCCTTTGCCTTGAAGCTGAACTGAGTTGCGGTGCTTTGATTCCATTTTCACACAGCATCCGCTCCCGCTGTGTCAATCTTAGAGCACCAGCGTTCCTCTGTAGAGGGAGGAGAACTTTCCAGCAGGATAACCGTCTCTGCAGCAAACCACCAATCACCAACCGGATCAGATGTAATCCCCTTCTTAATAAAAAGAACATGAGAAACCAAATTCTCTGGTCTGATGAGACAGAGATTGACCCTTCTGGTGTTAAATGCTATGAGTTATTTTTAAAGGCACTCAGGCATCACTTACCACCAGGCTGATATTTTAAAGCATGGTGGTGGCAGAATCATGCTGCGGGAATGTTTAATGGCAGCAGGAACTTTCAGATTAGCTCAGGGTGGAGGGAAATGAACGCTGTAATGTACAGAGTGGTACTGGATGAAAAGATGCTCCAGACCTCAGAATAAGGCAGCGAACCAAAGCACACAGCCGAGATCCGACAGGAGCAGGTCCAAGAGGAGGTTTTGCCTAAGCAGCGGGCAGACTTGAATCCCATTGAAAGTACACAGACGTCTCCCATCCAACCAGATAGAGATTCTGCAAAGAAGAATGGATCAAAGTGGCTGAAGATGGTGAGCTATCAGCTCAGATTCACAAAGACTGGAGGCTTTAGCTGCTGCTAAACGTGGAACAACTATTTCAGAAGTTATGACTAACTTCAGCGTGTTTGACAGGCAATCGCACAAGAAAAGATGATGGGCCAATCAGGAGCTTGTGGGCGGGTCTAAACTTAAAGAAGCGGGCTTTAGCTTGTGCTGCGGTTTTCCGCTTGGTCTTAGTGCTTGATGAATGTCTGTGTACTGTAATGTAACATTGTTTTTGGATGGCAAAACGCACATGGGGACCAAAACGCATGTTTAAAAAAGGGCAGGGGACATGTCTCCCCCCACCCCCAAAAAAAAAAAATTGCGTCTATGGTCAACTAATGCTACGTTCACACTGCAGCCTGATGTGACCCAAATCTGATTTTATTTTTTGTTCATATGCGACCTGTATCTGATTTTTTTCATGGCAGTCTGAACAACACAGATCCGATTTTTTCCTGACAACTTGGCTATGTGGTCCTGAATACGATACGAATCTGATCTTTTCAAATGCGACCTGTGTGTGAACAGCCAGGTCGCATTCATCTGACCTGAACGGCATTAATACCTGACAGAGGTAGCTATTCTGGTTCTTGCTATGAAGAAGCGGCAAGAAAAACAACCACCATGGTTGATGATGCGGAGAGTAGTATTTATGTTTAACCACCCTGAAAAGATTTGTGTTTTTATGGTTGGGAAAGATCTCTAGATGCTCTCCCTCACTACCATCCATGTTTACTTCCGTAAATACAGAGCACGTAAACACGATGTCCCACATCCTCTACTGCGGATGTGGGACACTTGCGTTGCATGACTGCAGTTCACGCAGGAGATAACAGACAAGTTACATATATTTGGCAATGTGAACGGCAACGTAAAAAAATCGGATTTCACAAAAAAATCGGAATTGAGCATCAAGGCCTGCAATGTGAATGTAGCCTAAGTATCCATACTTCCATAAATGCAATTTCTTATTTTTCTGATTGTCAGAAATTTGCAAAAACACGTTTTCTATAATATCCTAGCAGGTTGTTTTGGACATAAATAATTTAATAACATTTGGAATAAGGCTGTAACTAATCTAAATTAGGGCAGCGCTGGGAATACTTCCTGGATGCTATACTGTCATTTTTTTTTAAAGCTGACAGTTGCTTCTAGTCTAGGTTGAGCTCTTCTTAAATGTGTCCTTCCGGTAATAATCCATTAATTGAACCTGCATCTCCGCTCCGTGACCTTTGCCCTCATTAACCGCGCTGCCTCCTGCTGCAGCCGGTTGTGTAATTGAGTTGTCAGATAAGAAGCGTCTGTTTCAGCTCAGAGGGATGCTGCTAATGGCCGGCTGAATCATTAGCATTGCTTTGTTACACCAGAGGACCCCCCTCCTCCTCTCATCCTTCTCCGCCAACACCTCCTCTCTTTCTGTACGCATGCACCATCTGCTCACGTGACGAGTGTGTCGCCGTGCCCTGCACTGCTGTCAGCCATCTTGGTCGACACCCACCTAGTGGATTCACTGCGGTGCACAGGCAGCCCAATCAGAGCCAACTGGTGCTGGGCTGACTGGAGGAGGGCTGGGATCTTTTTTATTTTTAATGGTGTTTTTTCTCACAACAACGTTCTCTGTTGCATTTTAAACTGCTGCTTTGCACAAAAGGGAAAGCAAGAGGCTAAAGAGCAGGGGGAGAGGGGAGGCCCCTCTCAAGACAGCAGCTTAATTCAGTCAGTTGTGTTGAGGAGGAGAAGAGGATGCAGACGTGAAGAGGAAGAGGAGCAGCACTCCCCCGACACCTGCTTAAACCAGCCATCCTTGTCTGGGTTTGGGGTTTTTTTCTGTCTCCTCTCTGGTGATTTTTTCCTTCATTCTGTCTGAGCCGCCCGGTTGTTTTCCTCCACCATCTCTGGCACCTGGAACAAAGGCTGCTACGACGTTTTGTCTTTTTCTTTTCTTTCTGTTTTCCATCTCTGCTGTTGATCTTTTTCCTTTTGAAAGCTGAGTCATCATGTCTGATCTGACGCCTCAGAGTGAGACCCCGACTCCCACTACAGACAAAATCACCCAGGCCGCTCGGGAAACAATCTATCTGTGCAACTTTCGCGTTTCTGTCGACGGCGAGTGGCTTTGCCTCCGGGAGCTCAACGACATCTCGCTCACTCCGGACCCTGAGCCGGCCCATGAAGGTAAAGAGATGGACGGGGGGGCTGTGTAATGATTTCCATCAGGGCGTGGTGTTCCACAAAGAGATGCTGCGTCTTTCAAGCACTTCTCAGAGTTCCTGTGTGAGCTGTGTCATCATGGGCTTCCTGAGCATTACACAGCAAGATGACGCCACCTGTAAATAAGCCAGGGACTAGCAACCAGGAAGTGCAGCTTTAGATGTTAAACATCATTATCCCTCAAATGAAAACAGCAGGATTTACGCCTCTGAAGGCCCCTGGGCATCACAGCTCAAAGGCCCCTAGGCTTTAACACCCAGAGAGACGATTTTAAATGCAGATATGATGAAAAAAAACATTAAATATAAAAACCTCCCACCTGATGATAAACATAATTATCAAAGGCCAAGCGGCTCTGTCATCTGATCTAGTCCAAAACTCCAAAACAAAGCATAATCTTCAACTGCTGCATAAAACATTTGTCTACAAGATCAGGCCTCTAAAGACCAATAGCTTTTTTTTTTTTTTGTTTCGATCAGTGTTGATTCAGATTTTTATTGACTGATTATTCTCTCTGAGGTGATAATGCATTCAACAACCTCCTGATGGAGGAGGGCATTTTGGGTCCAATTAAAATCTAAGGAAAGTTGAACAGCTCTGATTGCAGGTTTCTTTAAAAAGCCTGACATGCCGATTCCGATTTTGACCAATTCCGATTTTTATTGACTTATTTATAATTAACACCGTCAGTTGCTATAAAATCACAATATGAAATATTATGAAAGTCATTTAATCTGTTCCCATGACACAAATTATAATTTTTCAAAGGTAAATCAAAGTATGTATCTTTGTCAATGGCTGATTCTTTTTTTTTCTCTTTTAAACCTTTGCAGAGGTCAATAATATCAGTTTTGCATCCAAGTATCGGCTGGTTGCTGATCTTCCATAATTAAACAAATCAAAGCCAATCAATCAGTGAACCCCTAAAGGAGATTGTTCTATATTTACAGGAAAACTTGATCCAGTTATTTCCTTCCCAAATTAAAAATGCAATTTATATAAACTAACGTGTGTTAATGTGGTCAAATATATCAGACCTAAATGCTTCTGATGCTGATAAACACCTGATTTAGCCGTTTTTTTAACCTACCTGTCCTGTTCAGAAGCCAATCGAGGGCAAACGTATCAATAACAATAAATCATGCTTTGATCTTAATGGGGACTGTTTAGAAGGTGGCTTTGTGAGCAGCTGTTCACATTAACATTATAGTTTGAGCTAAAAGATTCGATCTTGGTAACTAAATCATGATTATTACAAATTGACACAGATTTAAGCAGGTTGCACTTTACAATTTATTTGAGCGTACAGAATTAAAGGGACTTCTAGTATCAGATCTGATGATTTTAAGGCATAAAATCTTCATTGCTAGCAAACACATGAGACTTTTTGTACAAGTTCTGGTTTTGTGAGCGCCATGCTAAAAAAAAGTGATCATTTGAGACTTATCTGTACAGCTGAAATCTTCTGTGGTTATATAGTTGGTGTTCTGCAACTCTAAGATCTCTCTTTCGCTCTGCACCCCTGATTAGGTGGCTGATTCTGTCCAGCTCCACAGACCAGAGGTAGACTGATCCATAATGTGGCCAATATTTTAGTGCTAATATTAGTGTTATTTTTCTTGCATCGGTCGCATACGCAGCCGATGCATACGTGCATGCATTTCCTGATTTATACGTGCAGTCAACATCCACGCCCTGACATTAAACAGACCTCATAGATTGCTGCTACTTTGACTTATTGGACATTGTTTTTTTTGTTTTTTTTTGTTTTTGTTTTTTTATTGCAGTTTGTGTTACATTTATTACTGTATCATATAAATGGAAGAAGAAAATTAACTGCTTCAAAATGTGTCCCAGAAAATCGTCAGCCCAGATCGGTTTGACTGATGTCAAAATAATCAACGTTAGAAATAAGAATTTGGTGGATTTCCACCACAGAGCTCTGCTAATGGGGCTAATCAGTAATGCTGAAGCAAGGATGCATCTATTGCTGCCTGCAAAGCACTCAGAGGTCAGAATTTCAGACTTCAGACACTAGAAGGAAAGAAAACTGTGAGAAAGATATACATGCAGGCTTGTGTTAGAGAGCTAAATCTACACATGCAGACATGTCCTATAAATACGTTTCCTCATCATCCCATTCCTGCTAACTCCTTCCTCTAAATGCTTTAAATGTTGAGATACTTGTATGAGGTAAAAGTAAAGTGTAAAGGTGGGTGATGGATGTACTGGCCCTGCTGGAAGACCTCCCAAATGGGAATCAGGAAGAAACTCATTTCCAGGGATCGCCCAAGATTTCATGGCTCATGATGATTATGGCTCAGGGGCTGATTAGAGCATTACTTTTGGATATATATGTGCAGAAATGTTCTTGGTTTTGAATAACACGACCTGGTGGATCCATGCCATCCCTGTGCATCATAAAATGGCACAGGTGGGGAACACCATCACCTCAGAGTTTATGTCGCTCCAACTTTCCAGTTCTGAATCCTAAAGGAAAATGGGACACAGAATAGAAGCTGCAGGACTTTGGCTCTTGGATTGGAGTGTAAAACTTTTTTTTTATATGAAGCTGTTAAACATCTTGCAGCTGTAGCTCTAAGGAGACTCAGCTTCTAGCTGCTGCGCATGAGACAACTTGCTTTTTGATCCATGCATCCTTTTCAGACTGGAAACTGTTAAATGTCTGTATTTCTTTTTGCTAACATATTTTTCTGTAATTTTTGCTAACATATTTTAATGTAATAATCAATTCACACTTCATGCTATCTGTAAAACACTCTGCTAAGTGGAACAGTGGGTAGCACTGCTGCCAGGCAGCGAGAAGATCCAGTTTTGATTCCTCTTTCTGAGTTTGCAGCATGTTCTCCCTGTGCATGCGTGGGTTCTCTCCGGGTACTCCTGCTTCCTCCTAAAGTCCAAAAACATGACTTTTAGGTTAATTGGCTTCTCTAAATTCTACTTAGGTGTGAGTGTGTGTGAATGGTTGTTTGTCCTGTTTGTCTCTGTGTTCCCCTGCGATGGACTGGCGACCTGTCCAGGGTGTACCCCGCCTCTCGCCCATAGGCAGCTGGATATAGGGACCAGCACCCCTCGCAACCCTGATTCAGATAAGCGTGACAGAAAATCGATGGATGGATTTGTTAATGATTTCTTTATTTATATATATATATATATATATATATATATATATATATATAGTTTAAATTTCCGGTTATGAATATGAGATTTAAGCAAAACAGCTTTCGGTCTCTTTTCTCCCATAGGAAAGTTGTTTAAGGCATCAGTGTATGAAGAAGAGGAACAAGTAGATTTAATTAATAATCCCTGAAAACAGTGTAAAAGACCATAAAATAAAAAGTAGGTATTCAAACATAGCCCTGTCTTTGTTTCTGGTTTTCCAGCCACCATATTCTCAGATATGTTCAGTTTATAGATGTTTTCTATAAAGAAATGAGGCATTGATGTTTCTTTATATTTCTGTTCTAAGATACACAATAAAAAAATCTAGCTAGACTATAAAAACAGTTTTCCTAAACTGTATCACAGTCACCTATAAAACCTGCTGTAGTTGGTTAAATATCCTGAATGTTACGTTTGATAGTCATAGCTCTTAATTTCAACCAATTTTCTATTATTCCTGTTTTCCATTGGAAGAGCTATTACTGCACTGAGATGTTGACGTGTATCTGAGGAAAAATAAAAAGGGTTTTGATCAGAGGTAGGTTGATTCGTCTGACATCTTAAGAATGGAATGTTTGTACAAAAAATTGATGAACTGCATTCTTTTCATCGATGAGGAACCTGATGAAGATTTATCAAGGAAGTAAAAATTAAGGCCGTATATTTCTTAGTCACAATGTTTTTTGGGCTTTAAGTGGTTGGAAAGCTTGTTTTCTGGCACTTTAGGAAATGTGATTCGTGTGATGATCTAAGCATGTAGTTGGAGCCATTACAAATGCTGAATCCTTTGGCATTACTAAACAATAGGGCTATTAAATTCATCACAACAATTTTGATTATTTTTATTTATTTTTTTAACCAGAATTCCAAATGTCATTTTCGTTTGCTTTTCCTCTGCACTAACCAAAAGCAACAAATATTCGATATAAATGTATGTTTGTGGACAAGGTCCTAATAAAATAAGAAATTTACCAAATGTATTTTTGTTTTTATATCTTTATTCAGGATCATATTTTTTTGAGTTTAACATCAGTCCTTGTTGTACACTAATTGCAGAGTGTATCTAGAGAAACAGTTCCATGTATTGAACAGTTTTAATGGTGGTAATTTAAGGGTAAAATTCCCAACTTTTAGGGTAATCACACTAGAGACAGCACACACTCCCCCTTTCAAAACCAAATAATTACCAGAAACAATGAAGCGCCCCCCTGTGGCTGCAGGGTTTCATGGTTTTTGTGGCCTTGAATGCTGTATTGTCCAGAGACCATTGTCACAAGACTTCATTCTTGTGTTAACCAGTGCTAACTTCTGACCGGCATACTTAGAAATGTGTGCTAGCTGCAATTCTCCACCCCTCTGTATGGCAGCAAACCCACTTTAAGGGTGTTACTGTCACCTGACATGCAGGAGTAAGAAACAAGTCTTGCTCTACTTAGATGTTGCCTAACATGGTAACTCCCATTTTTAAAATATCAATGCTGCAAATGCAGTTACCCTTCCAGCCCTACCAAACAGTAATTGTTAATGTTTAGTCTTTCTCCTTTTCAGATCCCAAAGACCCGATTGCCATTGAAAGGCTTAACTTGATGAACATGGCCAAACTTAGCATCAAGGGCCTGATCGAGTCGGCGCTGAATCTTGGACGCACGCTTGACTCGGACTACGCACCCCTCCAGCAGTTCTTTGTTGTCATGGAGCACTGTCTTAAACATGGACTAAAAAGTATGTATTATCATTATAATAATGTATAAGTGACCCTTTCCCCCTGTCTTTATGATTTGGTAATGTTTTTGGAATTAACCTCATAGAACTTAACATTTAGAGGAATGCCTGAGGTAGCTTTGGTAAATGTTTAATCAGAATATTCTAGTCGTGTCGCCTTTTATTGACCTGTAGTGACTGCCTGAAATAAAGAGGTTTAAAAAAAAAAAGGATTACAGCCTTGTTCACTGAAGCTAGTTTGGTTCCCTTCAATAATAATAAAAAAAGGAGGGTATAGATTGCATAAAGGAACTGCAGTCATTTTCTAAGTGATCATAGCTATTCCCTTTAATAATCAGGTAAGAAGACCTTCTTGGGACAGAACAAGTCGTTCTGGGGGCCGTTGGAGCTGGTGGAGAAGCTGACTCCTGAGGCTGGAGAGATTACTGCCAGTGTCAAAGACCTGCCCGGGTTAAGGTGGGTCCTCAGAGATGGTTCCATTAGGACGCTGGTATTTGCTGTTAAATGTAGGCTTGAAATCCACTCCTATCTGTGTGTTTGACACCAGAACTCCTTTAGGAAGAGGACGAGCCTGGTTACGTCTGGCTTTGATGCAGAAGAAGCTCTCAGACTACATGAAGACCATCATTAACAGGAAGGACCTGCTCGGGTATGTTTGTACTGAGCCCACCAGGGGATACGGTTACAGGGATTTAATTATTGTTTATTCAGCCAGAAGAGCCAGAATTTCTTCGAATTGTTTAAGTGTTCTTGATAATTTGTTCTTCAGGCTTTTTGAAAAACTTTTTGTTTTTCTCCTTATAAGCCCTGCTGAGGAATTTTTATTTATTTTTTTAACAATACTTGTATCTTTTGCCTACATGTTCCTTATTATGTCCTCATCTGCTTAATTTAGAGCACACGCAAGTTTTTTTCTAGATGCTGTTTGAGTATTTTTTCCTACTGGCCTAAAACACGAATGTAAAACCCTTTATGATATGAAAGTGCTTTTTCTCTCCTGCAGTGAGTTTTACGAGCCGAATGCTCTGATGATGGAGGAGGAGGGCGCCGTCATCGCAGGGCTGCTTGTTGGGCTGAACGTCATCGACGCCAATCTATGCATGAAGGGGGAGGACTTAGACTCGCAGGTCGATTTGCTCTCACTTCCACTTTACCTTATGGCTGCTTAAACGCAAGAAAGATTTACCTACATTTTTTTTTTCCATTTCTGAGTGAAGGAGATTTTTGTTTTTTTTGTTTTTTTTATGGAGCTTCTAAAACAGAAAAGTTTTATACTCATCATCCTAACTGTAGTTTAGACCCTACAGCTGCTGATGATCTCATCATCTGGTGTAACTTTTCAAATCTGACGCCTAATTGACGTAAGACGACTGAAAGAGATTTAAACCTTCTAAAGAAGTTTATTACTAAAGTGAAGTGAAACCTCTACAAGCACAAACATCCTGCTATGTTGGGTCACTGCTGGCTGCTTAAATTCTCATTAACTTTCACATATCCTTTTTTCTCCCTGTAGGTTTGGTTTTCTGTTGTTAGTTTGATGCTGTTAGTGCTACCACTGCACATTGATGTCAGCCTTTGGTTTCTGTTGAAATGCATTTCAAGGCTGGTTTAATTCCTCTTTTTAAGGGGTCAGGAATACTTTCCATAATCTCTACATTGAAATATAAAAACCTTTATTCCCTCGGCCAACTGGCTTTTAAACTCTGCTGGCCTAAACTCAAACTATGTTGCCATATTTTTTTTTATTTATTATTTTATTAATATTTATATTTGTATAATATATATGTCTGTTGCACTAACAGTGTTTGTGGAATGGGGTTAAATGAGATTATATACTGTATTATATTTCCTTCCTTTATTCATGGCTATGTTCACCACAGAGAGAAACAAACTGATTTGGTGTTTTTGGGGGGATAAATGGTTATAAAAAAAAAAAATTTAAAACACACTTATAATAATAATATAATAATAGCTCCAGAAAAAGCATTTTTAATGATTCTTTTTATTATTATTTCGAAATTAAGTCACTTTAGACTGAGGCTAACATGAAAACCAGGGGTTAGACGGTCTAATTAGATTCTTTTAAAGACGAGTTAAAATGTAACATTTAAAATCTGTAAAAGTTGTTACTTTTCATAGGAACCAATAATGTTTAGGTGAATATTTAGCTACCAACATAACGACCCGTCTTCAAAGAGACGCGATACTTGTAAGGATTAGTTGACTGTTATTTTTTCCACTTCTGGATCTAAACCGTACCTTTGGCTTCACATGTGCAGGTCGGCGTCATAGACTTTTCAATGTACCTAAAAGATGGAGGACACAGCAGCAAGAGTGCAGAGGGGTGAGTGAATCAGTCTAATGGCTCTCCTTGTGCAATAACCTTTAAAAAAATACTCGATTCTATCTCTGTTGATGTTATATTGTCATTTTCTGGTGGATTGATGATACAAATTTGGATTCCAATGCATTTTAAAACACAGGAAACGGTTGCAAGCGTTTCATTTTGTGTGTTTGTTTTATTGATATGTGTACGACACTTTGATCAATAATCTACCTTCTTTAAAAATCTTCTTTATAAATAATCTTTTAATCTTCAATTTAAGTTTTAAAAACTATTAAAAAATTAACCAAGTATTTAACCTGTTCTTGCTGTCTTAAAGGGATAGTGCAGAATTTTTTATGCTAATTATGATCCAGCCACATCTGAATAGTTTTGCATCTTTACATCAGTTAAAAAGTTTCTCTGGATTATTTGTTGTGTTTAATATTAACTCCTTTATTCTGCTTTCTCCCAGTGACGGTCAGATCACTGCAATCCTCGATCAGAAGAATTATGTGGAGGAACTAAACAGACACTTGAGGTTAGTCTGGATGATCTCTTTCTCTCCCTCTGCTCCTAATCAAGCTCTGTGACTCATAAATTTCTCTGTTTTTGTTTGTTTGTCTGCAGCGCGTCAGTAAATAACCTCCAGGCCAAAGTGGATGCCCTTGAAAAATCCAACACGAAGCTGACAGAGGAGGTGAGTTCTGGTTCCTCAGTAAAAAAAAAAAAAAAAAACAGATGCTCTTTTTTTTTCTACAGAGATGTCCCTTTTATTTATTTTCACAGCTCGCAGTGGCAAACAACAGGATCATCACTTTACAAGAGGATGTGGAGAGGGTTAAAGAAGAGAGCTCATATCAGCTGGAGTCCAGGAAGGTGAACAAAGCTTTGTCTCATAAATCTGGTGATTCCCCAGGAGCACTGGGTTGGATTTTACACAAACGTTTAAAACTCTTTCATGAAACCATTTAAACAACAAACTTATGCTTTGTCTTTAGTCTAAGGACATCAGACCAGCACTTCCTTTGAATCAGGTTCAGTTAATTAAAGATCAGATGAGAGCCAAGCAGCCATGCTGTAACCCTGATGAGATATATTTACACATATATATATATTATGTTAAAATTTTTTTGGCTACACTTAATGGTCGATTTACATGATAAAGTTTAGAGAAATTAGTCTGTTTCGTTAGTCAGCCTGATTCCCTTTAACTAAAACTTACTTTTTGACGCTGTCCTATCATTGTTAGATTTTTATAGAGTGGACAGTAAATTGTTTTCCCTCTCATTTATAGACTTTTTGCCCTCTATTGTTTCTGGATGTTGATATCTATGACCTGGTTGACCTTTTGGGGCCAGTTGCTCCACTTTTAATGGGAAATTTTTTAGTGTACAAAAAAAAAAAAGAAAGTCAGACATTTAAAGCGGCTCATCCTGCAGACTGAATCATTTTAGCTTTTATATCAAAAACTGCAAAGAACATTTGATTTTATCTTTCTATTTGTTCAATGAAGGCTCATACTTTTCGTAATAGTAATTAACAAGTAACTAAGGTGCAATATTACAACTAGATAAAGACTCTTTAAGGTGTTTTTTCGGCTTTAATGAAGCAGCTCTGATCCTCATGAACTTGCTCCTATAGTCAGAGTCCTGTATAAAACGTAAACTATGGCTAGAAAAATATGAATGAAACATATTTATGTTTTCTTATTTATTAACTCTACATAAAAAAAAATGGATTCAGAAATGTCCAGATACAGCAACGAGGCAATCCTTCTTACTTCGGCCAATTTACAGCTGTTTATCTGTGAGCACAGCGCGCACTAGATGTGAGCATGAGGCAATGATCTTTTCTGCCTTGTTATTATTAACGGCTGTCTGTACACTTTGTGATTACGGGTTGGGTTGCACTTTATTTACAGGTCTGTAAGGTCCTGTCCAGGTTTTAATTGGGGATAATTGTGAGTAAGGGGCCGGGTCTCGGTTCTGAACTCTACGGGTGCAGGTGGATACAGTTTTTATAAAAATCAGACCTGTGCAGGACTCCGCCTCCAGTAACCAACTCTCCTTTTGTTTTTTTCGCACCGTTTGCTTCTCAAATTCCAGATTTATGAATTCACGTGTACAAAACCAGAAAACCTGGATTTATAGAGTTATCACTAACTTTGTAGCACCACCAAGTGAAGTCTTTGTTTTTTAATGAAATAAGACCTTTAAAGAAACCCTGGCTGCCTGATGCCTCTGAAGATTATTATTTATTCCATTAAAACTTGTTTTGTCTTTAAAAGCTTGTATAGGATCGTTTTGCAACATTTCCAAGTAATAAAAAGGCCTTTTTTTATCTGAATTTATTTTTATTTTTATTCTGAAATAGTTATCAACAGCGGACGGAGTGCTTGGTGAAACCCGGAAGCAGCTCAAAGAGGAAACTCAGCTTCGACTGGTGTGTTTCTTTTTCTCCCCCAGAAATTTTATATTTTTATATATATATATATATATATATATATATATATATATATATGTGTGTGTGTATATAATTTATTTTATGTTTTTTTTCAACTTGTTCTTTCTGTTGGCACTAGAATGCTAAAAATTTTATTTAAAAGCTCATAAATTGGTAAAGGTCTGTGCAAGTTAAGTCAAAGCGGATCCTTATGCAGGACGTGGAGCGAGAGCTGGAGGTGCAGATCGGGATGAAGCAGGAGATGGAGCTGTCCATGAAGATGCTGGAGAAGGACATCTGTGAGAAGCAGGACGCTCTGGTGGAGCTCCGACAGCAGCTGGAAGACCTTCGTGCCATTAACCAACAGCTCAGCCACAAGTCACAGGTTGTGCTGCCAACCGGCCAAATATTATAAAAACCTGCAGCTCAAATCTGAACATCATTTTATCTTTATCTGATCAATAGAAGTCCAATCTATGTTTCAATAATGTCCATTATTGTTTATTTTCACATACAAAAGCATAATTTCGTGACCACTGCTAAAGTGAAAAATATTTCTTTCTCATTAAGGCACCTGTTGGTGGATAGGAAATATAAGATAGCAGTTTTTATTTGAGCTGTTAGAGGTTTAAAAAACAGAAGAAGTCATGGTAGTCATGCTAGATTGTTTAGTTCGAGCCAAATGAAAATCTTTGCCTTTAGAAAATCAGTCCTAAAATGACAGAGTTATCAGAGAAGGAGCTGATCTGACTGTGGGTTCTTCCTCAGAGTGCAGACGCCAGCTCAAAACAGAAGAGTGAAGCCATCACTCGGCTGGAGGAGAAAATCAACCAGATGTCTGGAACCATAAAGCAGCTGGAGAACAGGTGAGGAGACTTTGGACATTTACAGCAGGATGTGTTTCTCCTCAGTCATTTACCTACTCAAGCCTCTCGCTTCTTTCTCTCTCCATCTCCATCGTGTTGATTTTACTTTTTCTTTTTTTTTAAACCCATTTCTTGCTGCTTTTATTTCCTCGCTCAGCGATAAAGGTTTGGTGAAGCAGGCCAGATCCCTGAGCGCCACAGCAGGAAAGATCCTGCAGCAGCAGCAGTAGCTCAACTCTCCCTGAAACATGCGTGCAAACATGCAGCCCTGCCTAATATAGACATAACCAAACTAGGATGTTACCTTTTTCTGTACGACGTTTGTTTGTTGTTGACGATTTAAACCCCCCCCATCTTTCCTGCAGTGGTTCTCCAGCTTTCATTGTGGACTGAACCGACCCTCTTAGCTCCCGTCACAGTCGAGTTCTCCAGCAGACGCGTTCGCAGCGTCCGACTTCATCAAAGCTCCACGTTAATCCCCGTTCGATCCATAACCTAAATCCAGTAAAAGACATAAGCTCTAAAAGGTCGGAAGGATCGGATATTTGGGAGGTAGCAGACTTGTTGTAATTTTATCCAAAGAGTTCTGCTGCCTCAGAGGCTTTTCTGGAGTCGTTTTTAAGAACCTGAGGGAGAATGAGGTTAAGTTTTGTTATCCAACAGGTTTGCTGTGATTCCATGAGCTGCATGCAAGGGTCAAAGTTCAGCGCAGGAGCAAGACGACATTAGGAGAAAGGGCAACATGAATTAATTTTGAACTGTGTGTGAACATAACATTGCTGTAAACTGTAGTAATCATTAGGGGAAATAAAACGGTGAACAAAACACAGCCTGCTTCATCCTCCTTTATTTTTCAGACTTTTATTTCTCTATTTCATGTCAGTCTCTTGTCATTTTTAGCTTTAGTTTGCATCTCCTCCTCATTTTTTTTTTGTTTCGCCGTGAGTTTGTTTTAACCCGATCACCCCACATTCAGATGCAAACAGACCGAGAGGGAGCGGGATCTGGCTCTAGAAGCCAACCGGCTCTTCAAGCAGGACTTTGGAGACAAAATTGAGAGTCTGCAGGTGGAGTTGGAGCAGCTGCTGAAACAAAGGTAAGTATCAAAGTGTTGCAGTTGTTTCTGTCCTGCAAATATCTATGGAGGAGCTCATTAAAATCTCGGACTCAGCCTAGTATTGATTTATGAGAGAAAAAACTAAAAAAGTCAAGACATGTGAATCCAACTTTTGTTTTTAAAATGTATTCTAACCCTTTGTAATAATTCCCTTTCTGTCGAGAGGAAAATAAAATGTTAAAAAGAATTATTGAGTCCCTAATTAGAATGATATTTGTTAATATGGGTTAAGCTTCTTACAGTGTACTGGTCTAAACATGCACATCCACATCAGGAGAATTGTTTAACAAGAAAACTTCAGTTTATTTATATAGTGCTAATTCACAACACATCATCTCAAGAAACTTTACAGTTCATTGCGTCGACTCAACGACTCCAATGCAGTCCTTCACAATAGGGATGCTTGTAGCGACAGTGGAGAGGAAAAACTCACTTTAAACAGGAATAAATCTCCAGCAGAACCAGGCAAAACTTAAGTCTCAACTACAGCTGGGTGTACACTGTGTGATTTTCGGGGCGATTTTTCAGTCATGTGAGAATCTTTCGATCCACTTTCAGCCTGATTGGGAGTCGTGTAGTGTACAGAGGGATACGAGGGCGATCAGCCTCTTACAACCACCAGCCGATCAGGAATCTTGAGCTCAGGACCGTCGTGGGTGAATTGCTCAGGGCGCAAACAAGGTTTATAATTCTTCTGTAAACACAGCAGCGTGGCAGGGATGCAATGAGTGAAATGCAGTTCTGTCTGTAAAATTGACAGACCGTAGTAGCCACGTTTGCTCAGCCATGTCTTTTTTCCAAATGTGTTGTCGCCTTTTCTTTTTAGAGCTTTTAGCACTAAATTGCACAAATTGCCACTATAGTGAGCTTAATATCCCCCTTCTATTTGTTTGACTTCCGGATAGACGATTCAGAGCAGCTCCAACTCACTGCGGAGCTGAGTCCGACTTGGTTTTTAGTTGTGCAGTGTGAGCTGGTAGATCGCATTAGAACGTTGTGCTGCACATAAATCGTGAGCTGTGAGCTCATACTGTACGACTAAATCCTGCGGTTTAGTCATACAGTGTGAGCAGTAGCTGCGTGTAACGACTGAAAAAATCGCAGTGTACACCCCGGCTTTAAGGTTTAAACTGAGCTGAGCTGCTTCCTTCAATCAATGAAACTAAATTTATAGATGGACTCAAATCGTCTTGAAATTCTACATTATTATCAAAAGTAAATGTGAAACAAATCTTTTTGCTTTAAGCTAGGTCGTGTTTTTCTGTTTTAGATCTTCTCTTGAGATGGAGCTGAGGAGAGAACGAGAGCTAAATCGGGAACTTCATCTCAGCGCTGCTGCCAGAGCTTCTGCTTCTGCTCCAAGGAAGACCAAACATCCAGAGAGTCCTTCAAAGGTGGGTGAAAGAATAAAGACCCTAAGCAGGCGGTGTCTGAGATCCCAGCTTTGTTTTTAGACGCTGTGTTTTTCCCCCAAACAGATTCTTTCAGAATCTATACCGACCAAAAGGGAGACGGAGCAATCACAGAGTGAACAGGAGGAGAAAACCAGCCTGGGCTCCAGTTTGTGAGTCCATGTTTACAAACTTTATTTTTTTATATATTAAAGAATATTAAATAACCTTTTTTATCTTGTCTCTTTTTTTTTTTTTTTAAGGTCATTGTCACATACAGAAGACGAGCAGGTGAGGTTGTTATAAAATCTCCAGAGGCGTAGTTATTTTTTCTAACAGGATATCTTCAAAGAAAACATTTCTGATTTAAATGCAGGAAGTGACACGTCCAGAGAACACTCAGCCCAACACTGAGCCGTACGTCTGTACCCTGTGTAAAGAGGATGACTCCCTCCTGAGGACAAAGGTACAAACTGTAGTGAATGATCAGAATTAAACAGAAGAATGTATAAAAAAAAAATAAAAGTAGTCGCTGCAAAAATAATAATCTAAGTAATTTTTTCTTAAATTAAATGCTTTTTTTTCTTAAATTGAGCAGGTAAGTCAGGCATTTTGCCAATGGAATAAGATGATTTACATTTAAAATATGAAAGAAAGAAATGGTCTAATTTCAACCGTACAATATCTAATTACTGTATCTTATGTTAAGGCTAAACTTGCTTATTCCATTGGTAGATCACCTTATTTACCTACTCAAATTATGGATAAATACACTGTAAAAAAAAATGTTTTTGGTAATTTTAAGATCATTTTTGCAGTGACTGGAAATGAGAAGAAATCATCAAGATCTGCAAGAATTTCTTTATTCTTTTCTAAATTCTTTTCCTGCTTTCTCTCTTAGACACAATGCAGGAACTGCTTGAATGTGTTCTGTGAGAGCTGCGTCTGCCACGAGCTGCCGCTGCCTTCCTCCATCCTCCCAGAGAAGGTCTGCGCCTCCTGCTACCCGCGGTTACTGCAGCAGTACGCATCCACCCCAACATGAGCAGCCGCGCATTCATCGGGAGGCATTCAAACCGGCACTGCAGGAAGCACTTTTTCACTTCATGGCCAGAAACGTCATGAAGGATCCTTTAAGCTCCTTGGGGGATTTTTTTTAAGACGTTCAAATATCTGTTAGCGAGAGCCTCACATATGCAGGTTTTTATCACCGTTAAACAGAACTGATGCCATATCCTCTTTTGGTGGCTTTATGCTAAACTTAAACATTCGGCACTTTCATAGCCGATAAAGGCTGGACTTGAAATAAAGTCAACATTTAAATCTCATTAATTTAATTACTTTCTACTTTATATTAAACTGGGTTACTGCAGCCTATTTCAACACCTATTTAACTGTTTAATGACTAAAATGGAAAAACTGGAAATTTAAGCTTGTTTTCTGAGTTTTCGCTCTGCTTGGTATCTGTATAATGTTGAAAAGACTGCTGGTTCCTTTGAGTTCAAACACATTTGACCCAAAACAATCTCTTAAAACCTGAAATATTTATCCTGTCTGTATTTTGCTGATAGAAAAGTACATTTACCGCAGATTTCAGTAGTGAAAACTATAATTCTAAGGAAAATACTATAACTTTATTCATAGAAATGATATCAGCTATATAAAGGTGTTCCTATAGTATTTGTCAGTATTAAATCATTTCCTAAAGCTTTGAAATGTTTGATATTTTTAGGGTTAACCCCTGACTGTAGCTTAGCATAAAGCTAATCTGCTATAGCTGCTGGTTGATTTCAAATTAACTTCCTTGTAAGCTAAATCACCAAACCAACTTTTCTTTTCTTCTTTTTTAATTAGTCTTTTTTAATTAGTCAATCCACCTGAGATGCTCTTGTCCAAAAACTTAACTAAACAAGTTAATAAACTGTGATAAATAGCCCTAATTGATATTTAAATATGGGACCCAAATTGGGAAAACATGGATTATTAAAATGGACCTATGTGCATAGTGTTTAGGTTTAATGTCTGACAATGCTGGGTAGAAAATTCAGTTTTAACCAATCATCCTAGTATGAAATCAAAACCCAAAAGAGACTTAAGGGGAACCCATACAAGCTTTTATGAGCCCGGGTCCAGGCAGTGCATGTAAAACCTGAGGAAAAAAACTATATATTAATTTTCTGACTGAGACTATGTCGGCAAATGCAAACAAAAATTGTTTATTGGAGAAACCTGTTTGGCTAATGAATAAATACAATGTAGAGGGCATTAACTGATGCTTTTGACTTACAATATCCTGGTTTAGATTCATCTTTAGTGTTTGAGAAGTTGGAGAAATGACATTCTCCCTTTTAACTTTTTTTATTTTAATCCTGAACAGGATTCAGTTCTGGCGCCTAAAAACAACCAGCGTTGCATTTTTACATCCAAATTAAAACAAGCTTCTACAGTCGGCCCAAGCCAAAGTTTACTGACAACCAACAAATAAATATAAACTAAACAAACATTTTACAGACTTTAATAAATGAACAGGTGGAGCGATCTAAAAAGCCACCATAGATTTAGTTTTCCTGTCAGCTTTGAGTTTCTGAAGTGGAATTGTTTACATTCATGCTGTTGTCTGTTTTGCACAAGCTGTTAGAGGCATTAATAAAACTAGAAATCATCATAAAGTTCCATTCACTGCTGGTGTGGAGTCTGGATTATTCAAAGAAACATGAGGACATTCCCAGGCTTTGTCCTGGATGTAAAAAGCTTTGCTCACTGTTCATTAGATCGATTCAAAAGATAGCAAACATTTGATTTATGGTGTTATTGCAAATAAAAATGTGAGATGGAACTGCTGTAAAGAAACAATAAACTGGTATGCATCTATTGCTGTACTGTTGTTACTGAATGAGCCAAACCAATCATCCAATCCTGTCCCTTTCTATTTCAATTCACATTAAGTTCATTTAAACTTCCAGAAACGGCTAAATATATATATTTCCAGCCAAAGCTAAAATATTTGATGTAAAATATTCGAACCAAGACATGAAAACCACCAAAAAACCCAAGACACAGAAGAGATTCCCAACACAATAAAATGTTTAATAAAGATACTCATGATTTTGGACACAAGGAATGTTTGTTTCATATTTTATTGTTTAAAGAATAAATATGAGGATCTCAGAGTTTGTATGTTGACGTCCATCTAAAAAACACAAAAACGTGTGTTAAGTCTGTTATTTTAGCCAGAGGTTGAATAATTAACATTTTCTACCGTTCCCAAAGGAGGGGAAACATTTAGGCCTTATTATTACTACAGTTATGAGTTTTAAATTCACCCAATGGGCTGCAGCAACAAAAATATTTAAAAGATTGAAATTTACAATTAAAACACTGGAGGATGTCCTCTTTAGATCGCATTTTCTCACCGTCAGTCAGAGTCTGGTATGGAGTTCAGGAACAACTCGATGTATCTTTGTCCTGAAAATAAAAAAAAAGTATAAATGATTCTGGCACCAACAAAGAGTTCTTAGTGATCAATAAATCCTGAATCTTTTTTTTTTGTTCAAATCCCATAAATAAATGAAAAATGATCCATAGTTAGAATTGGGTGATAAAAAATCCATGATTGTTTATCATTGATTTTTGATGACATGGTTGATTTCTAAACTCTTAACACCGTTTTGATGCTTGGCTGCAACACTAACATCAAAAGACTAAAGCTTCTGGGACTTAGCCACGATTACAGATAAATCCTTAGAATTTGTTTTCAGGATATTTACATAAAGTGATCATTTTAATTTAAAAACATGCTTTTAATCAGGAATCTATTATCAAGTGTTTCTGATAGTATTGCATTAAATGTATGCTGAGTTAAGGGGCACATAGTTTCAATGAAAAAAAAATTAGGTTTTGTTGTTAAAAGTCACAACATAAATTAACCCTTGTTTATGCAAACTGCAGTATTAGTTCTGTGGTTTCCAAAGGGCTTAACCTGTTTTTCCTTTGAATAAACAGTTTCAACTAAAATTAGGTTCCTCAATGGCAGGGGTTGGCAACCCACGGCTCTTTAATGCACACCTGGCGATTTTTCAAAAATGTATGAAAATGAACAGAAAATAGATTTATTTTTGTTGAATATGGTGTGCAGGAGGTCAAACAAACATTAGGTGTCCAATACTGTAAAGAAAAAAATTGTATAATAAAAAAAAAAAAAAATGAAAACATTTCTGTGAATGAAGATTTGTGTCATAGCCTGCAGCCAGGTTCCAGGCAGGTGCTTTTGTAAACAAACCAGCAGATGTGTCTCAGGCCATGGATATCCAGGGAAAAAAGCAAGATAGCTGATGAGAACAGAGGATTCAAAGAAGAACGGACCGAATCATTTCCTTTTATTACCAAAGCGGAAGGATTGCCTGCATTTTTGCTTTGTAATGAGAGTTTGTCAAAAAATAAAAAGTAATATGGAAAGGCATTTCCATGAAAGGCGTGCTAAATATGCGGCCGACCACCAAGAAGGGAGTGAGAGGAAAAATTGCAATTGCTGAACTTCTGAATAAATTGCAGAAAAGATAGATTTAAGCAGAGGATTGCGTCTCTAAACTCCACTACTGCTGCTAGTTTAGTTGCACACATGTCCAACAGGTAGCGCTCTGATGCAGGGAGGTGAACTTTCATTTTTTCCCCAAATCCTCAAAATAAAAATAACACCATAAATCTGATTTCTTTATCATGTTTCTATAATTTCATCAATGCAACAAAACTAATGGAATTTATAAAGGCATCAAATATCGTACAGCACAGCAGTCACATTATCAGTCGATTTTCAGTCGATGACCTAAAGATAAGTGCCACAAACTGACGAACCCCCAAAAATATATTTAATTATTTCACTCTATATTTATGTACAAATATAAAGGGAAATATTTATAATAATTTATTCATCATTTCAAATGTGTTTTCAATTATTCAAAGATTTTGTTATTTATATTTTAATGGTATATTTGCCGTGATATTGGGGCCCTCCATATACTTCAGGAATCACACCACAGTTGGAAAAAATCACCTTGTGAGCACCACTTAGAGAACCTCACAGTAAAGTCTCTCCTGACCTGCTTTGAGCACGATTCACAGCCAGACATCACCTTCTAACAGCGTTCCTCACCTATCTTCATTCCTCCTGGTCAAACGCCTTTTGATTTGCTGATTTTCACTGATTTTCTGGATAAATCCGGTACAATATCTTCCTTTTAGTTGAGTCCAGGACCACTTCTGAAGCCAACCCTTTAAGTTCCACCTTTGTCACAGACATCATGCCATTTCCTCCGATCACCCTGAAGGGCGTTCATTGTCAGGTCACTGCGGAGCTGACGTGGTTTTAGACGTACAGTGTGAGCAGGTAGATCGCATCAGAGTGTCGGGTCGCAGTGTGAGAACATACATCGTGAGCTGTGAACTCAAACTATACCACAAAACCGCAGGGTTTGCTGTAGCTGCGTGCAATGATTGAAAAAGAAAAAAAAAACGTGTATGCCGTCCAGAATGTAGCAGCAGACACTGAGCCCTTGTCTGCCACCAGGGGGCGCAGCCATTTTACCTGTAAGCATAAAACTTCCTAATGACCATCTCTGAAATTTATTTAGAAACAGTGCTTCTTAGGGCTGCAACTAATTGCAACGATTCTTTTGCAAATCAATTAATCTCTTGATTACTTTTTTAATCAATCAATAATCAGATAGCCAAAGGTTCCTTTTTACAAATCAAACCAGGGGAAACGCATTTTTCCACTTGAGGAGTTCTGGATAGAACATATTGACAGAATGTTTTTATTTTTTTAATCTTAAATGCAAAATATTTATTTAGATTTCTTTTAAAATCTTGGTATAATTACTGCTCCAAGTGGGTCGCTCTGTCAGCTGAAAGCATCTTAACGATTAATCAATTACTAAATTAGTTGAAGATCATTTCAATAAATGATTAATCCGATTGTTTCAGCCCCAGTACTCTAAGGAGAATCTGCGTAATTTTTGATTAATTTAACAGTTCTTATGTAATTTGTTCATTGTAAACAGCGCTTTTCTTTCTAGTTTTCGCTTTAAGGTTCCTACCCATGTTCATACGATCCTTGGACATGGCGTCCACTGCGTCCCTGTGGCTGTGGAAGAAGACGTCGGCCTCTCCGCTCGGCCTCCCGTCAGGTCCAAACTCCACCAGGATCTTGGACACGGCGAGAGGAGAAAAGAACTGTAGGAGGACAAAAGGACACGCTGTGGCTCTGATGTCTCCAACAATTCATGTCACATTGAAATGGTTGATTTTTGCAGCACCTTCGCGATGTCTTCTCCAGAAACCTGGAAGGGAAGTCCTCTCATGTGGATGTAATGCGTTGCCACATCTGAGATCTGATGGGAAACTGATTCACCACAAATAAAGACCGATTAGATCCAAGCATAGATCTATAAAACTAAGTCCTGCTATTCTCCTCACCCGCTCTATGGTTCATCTGGGAGTCAGTAACTGATCTCCTGCTCGCCGGCTGGGATAGATTCGGCTTCATTGTCCTCCTCCTCCTCTGGGCGGTCTGGATGTCGTCCATGCTGCTGGGGAACACCTCTATATATCTGCACAAGAACAAAGAGATATAATATCAAATCTCCAAAATATTTCCATCATTATCTTAACATTTACATCTTTGTCTTATTTTTTTCCTAAAGATCTGGTCTAGACTGGGAACTTTCCCTAACAAAGTTTTAGAAGCAGAGTAAAAAGTGCAGGTTTTGGTTCCGCCAGACTAGAACGTGTTTACCGTGTTTTTTTTTTTTTTTTTACATGGCTTTCAAACTGTAAACATGACTTCTTCTGACCTTTTTTTTCCTGCAAATGTTTCATAAATGATAACAGCTGTGCCATCCTCTCTCCATGTTCAGGAGAATGGAGCTCCACCAGATGCTCAATGTGTGGAAATGATCAAACTATGGTAACTTTTCAGACAAAGAGAAATGTCAACCTTTTGAGAAGACACCAAAAAAATATATTTTAATGTATGGGGAAAAAAAGATAAAAAGTTTGCAGTCTAAAGACAAAAACACTAAAAAAGTTATTTCTTGCATTTTTTTTTTTATTATTTCTATGCAAATGGCTCAAATTCTCATCTTTATACCAAAATCGTTCCTCAGCCAGTATGGAGGCCTCGAGTCACCCGTCTCTGCTGGGCTAAAACAAACATTTTCTACTGACAATAATAACATCTGACTCAAAATGATGAACCCAGGGGAGTATCTTGTGTTTTTAAATCAGCACTGATGTATTTATTTTAGTGGTTTGGACCAGACCTGACCTGCAGTGACTTACCTGTGACCTATGAGCTCTCTGTCTTTCTGCAGAGCTTTACTGGCTTCTTCCTGAGAGGAAAACTGCACATATGCTTGACCAGAGTTTCTCCCCCTGTTGTTGCTGAGGATGGTGATCCCGTTTTCAGCTATATTCAAACCTGAGTTCAGGAAACAAGAAAACAAGCTGCGGCCATCACAAACATGCAGAGCTTTAAGGAAAAATACAAAATAAAAAAGGAAACTACATGATGGAGAGATTATTATCACTTTATTCTTTAAAGTATGCATATTTTAATATATCAAACTTGTTTAAACTTAAATACTCCTTTTTAAAATATTTTTTTATGTCTATTGGATTCTTTTTTCTTTTTTTTTTTTATCTTTAATGATGAAATGAAAAGCGAGTCTACCTGAGAAGAAGTGAGCGATGTCGTCCTCTGTGCAGGAGTAAGGCAGCCCTCTGAGCAGCACCACGCCGTCCTCTGCTCCGGCCTCGCCGGCTTTCTTCAGGATCACCTCGGCGTCGCCGTTTGTCACTTCATACACTGATGAACCAACAGAACATCACAGTATTTACTCAAACAAAATGCTGCCTGGAGGTGTTTTTAATAAAGAGGGTCAGCAAGAGAAGAATTATTTGATTTCATTTTCTCTGCACTAGCATCCAATAAAACCGCCACTGCTCTGGAAATACAGCCAAACCCAGCTGCTTTTTCTGAGCAGAGAAACACTTCCATTAATAAACAAGCGTTCAAATGACAAAAACACCCCAGAGTTGTTGTTTATTTTTTTTTTATCTTTCTGGAGACCCTTTATGTTTTTCTTGGAAATCTTAGCTGTTTTTTTAAGATAAAAACCAGCAAATCATCAGAAGCATTTCAATCAAAAATCTCCAATAACTTTATTTTTATAGTTCATTTTAAAAAAGCACTGAACTGATTTAGTAAGATGAAATTTGCCTAAAATCTGCTGCCTTTTTAGATGAAGTGGTGCTGCATGCCCAACTGGAGTGAAATTAAGCTTAAAAACCAACAATCACCAAGGTATCAATCCTTTTAACAAAAAAAAATAACAATAATCTTGAGTGTATATGAAGAGTTTTAGTAAATGATGAAATAATGATGAAGAGTTAATGATGAAAAAGATTCAAACATGAAGCTATAGTCATTCACTTTAAAACTTTTCCCTCGTTCAATCTAACTGAGAACTTGCAAAACTCAAGAAAATTTAGAAAAACAAGAACAGAGGTATTATTAACCCTATTTTCTTGTGTTAGATTCACAGGACTTCATTCTAAAAAGGTTAGAAGGAGAGGCAGGTGGTTCTTAGAGCCCGTCCCAGTTCCCACAGCTGTTATTAACTGCAGCTCCTGTATTGAACTGTCAGTGATGATGCTCCCCATCCCAGAACAGGACCAAAAGATTGAAATTGAAAAAAAATATAAAAGGTATAAAAAGAAAACAAGTGTTTAGATTTTTCAGTTTCCTTCTTGTTTTTTTTCTTTCAGGCAAACTTTACTCCAATTTATCTCCAATTTAGCAAATCTGAAGCCTCCCTGAAGCAGGAGAATGTTTTATGATCTGATGGAACAAAAGGGCAGATTATTGGCAGTTGTTTTAATAGCACCTCTCCATACTATGAACAGTGAAGTTAAGCATGACAAAGGCAGCATCATGCATAGGGAGGGGAATCGAAAACCGGTTCCTGTTCAGCACTGGTTCCGTGTGTTCCAATTCCATGGCACCGATTGGCAGCTCGCTTAACGATTCTCTTAATGATTCCAGGCAGCACCAGAGCCTAGCGCTGGGCAGCACGACTTACGTTACGCACACGGCATTCAGTAAGCAGGTACGACGTGACCAGACGTAAGTTTAGAAAAGCAAAACAAAAGCGGTCAAAGC
>NW_015152367.1:31870-55877 GCF_000732505.1 Cyprinodon variegatus
TATGTTATTTTTTTAAAGTAAAAATACTCGTTCCATTGGGAAATCATCTCATTTATCTACTCAAGTTAAGGGTAAATGCACATAATTTAAGACATGTTGACTTATTTCTAGATTGTTTTTTGCAATACAGTGCTGACGACAAACAGACAGAGCTATAATAAAACCAAAAGGTGTTTTCACCAAGTGTTACTTTAATGCTGCATGCACTGAGAATGCATTGTAATGAAACTTGCCAGTACAGATTCTTAACCATCCCAGTAATGGCATTTAACCCTGTTGTAGTTTACACTTTTATAAGTGCAGAATTTTATGCTTTGTTTTTTTGTTTAGGTCACATTTATCAGCATTACAAAAACACACTGCTGCTTTTAAAAAACCTAATAATGGAATTTCAACAAAGGACCAACCTAAAGAGAAACAAATGCAGGCTTGCTTTCTGGTTTGTTTTTCTTTGGTTTAACAGAAAAACAGATGAAGTTTGTTTTTGTTACCACAGCTGACGGTTAGAGGAACCCACCTTCAACATAACGTGGACCGAGGTACTGTCTGTGTTTCTCCAGAGCCTTGGTCACATCCTCTTCGTGCTCCATCTCGATGAAGGCGCGTCCGGACGGCCTTCCCAGCCTGTCCAAAGTCAGGTGGATCCCCTTCTCTCCGTCACGGATTCTACAATCTGCAGCACAGTTCATTTCTGTCACTCCACCTTTTATAACCTCAGCATAAATTGTCAGGACTAAATATTTTTACAGATTTCTTCTGTTCCAAGGTCTTGTGATGATCAACCGGACGTAATCTCACACAAATTTAACCTAAGTTAATAGAAAATATGATCACGGTAATCGCGGTCCGGTTCCTTATTATACTCCATGACCTCTGCTTTAGAAAATATTTGAGTTTCAACACCTGTTTAAGCTCAGATCAAAGCACCTATATCAAGTATGAGTTTGGGGTTCGTATTAGAACTCTTTTAAACATCCATTCTAGCATTTTATGGCCATTTAGGTGGACATGCTAGTGCCTTCTTAATCAGAATGTAAGTCTGTATTAGCTGATGTCTAACAATGTTTACAGGGTTTTTCAGGAAGACATCCAAGTTCCAAAGCAGCCCCAACCATCACACTAACACCACCCTGTCTGTGTGTCAGTATTAAGTTCTGATTCTGAAAAGCTTTATTAGCTTAAAACCGAATCTAATGACGCAAAAATCTTCCAAAGAAGTTTGACTTCTGTCACATCAGTCTAAAACAAAACATCCTTCTAAAAAAGTCTTTATGGTCACCTTTTTTCTTTCCAAACAGATCTGAGACGAGCCTTTATGCTCTTATTGATCAGCAGTGGTTCTGACCTTAGAACTCTCCCGCAGAAGCATTTTCCACCCTGTTTCTTGTTATTCTATGGTAAAATCTGACCTTAATTAGAAAAATTGAGGCCTGAAGCACAATATATCTTATTCTGTCCTCTTTGTTGGCCTCTTAAATGAGTTAATTTTGTAATATAGAGTGATTTTGGTCAGTCAGTTGAACTGAGCTGTTTCTCTTTGAAATCTAGCCTTCTTCATGTTGTCAAACAGGTTCTTTTACTTTTGTCTTATCTTATATTTCTGGTATAAATAGCCGCTGGCAGTTACTAACGCAGAAAACAAAAGGAAAAGAATGTTAAAAGCTCAATAAAATGGTGTGATTACTTTTTCACACTGACTTGGGTTGTTTAGAAAGATTCTTTGCCTTTTAACATGAAAAAAAGAATCATGTGAAATCAGTATTTTGTATTTAACTAATTGCAGCATAAATATGCCACATTTTTTCAAGACTAACTGGTTCATGCTTTAGATGTATTTAATTTATAACATAACATGAGAAACAAAGGCTAAAGATTAAAGAGACTGCTACAAGCATCGTTAGAACAGAAAATGAGCTGATCACAGCAATATTTACCCAAAAAATCCTCATCTCATCCTCATCTAAACTGTGCAGCACTTTTCTTAATGCAGGATGTGCAAACTTTCCCCAAGCTGTCGGGCCCTGGGTCCTAACGTAGCTGCTCACCTGAGAAGAACTGCAGGAGGTCCTGCACGGTGCAGGACCAGGGAAAGCCCTTCACCTGCACGATGTACACCTCCTTGGTTGGTGACTGGGAATCGGCCTGATAGTCTGGCAGAGGAGGGTATTCCTCTTCGCATGGTGACCCTGCCTAGAAGACAAAAAGTTGATTTTTCAGGCTCCAAAGAAACCTAGGTAGTATTACTGAAGGTAAGATAATCAAGCAATTTTTATAGAAATAAAACTTGAAACCATGCATCTTTGAAGCCTTTCAGTTAGAAATACTAATCTAAATTTAAGAATTAAATTGTCATAAAAATAAGTCAAAAGCAGTGGAGTTAAGTTAGTTACCTTAAGAACTATTTGATCCAAGGGGATAAACAAGTTTTATAAAGATATTTAAATGGCTTTATGCAGCGAGTAGTGGGGTAGAAGTCAGGTAATTAACAGGCTACCACAGTAAATCATAAATCATCTATATTTTAGCTTTGAAAGGTGGGAGCAGACAGATCAGGGCTCAGATATGACAAAATGGGATCAGTTTCTGCAGCAGATAATTTAGTCTTTTAGAAATCTTGATTCGGTTTCTTATTCTTGAACTCACAAACATTTCCCTTTATGGTCAGCTTTCCAGCAGAGGGTTTTTTTTTCTCCCTAAAACCTGACTATTTTTCCTAACGTCATTCACTGAGGGAAAGTGCCCCCAGAGCATGATGCTGCCACTGCCGTGTTTCACTGCATGAGCAGAATGATTTGGAACACTGGCAGAAGACGATGTTTAGTTTATATATCAGACAGTAACACATTCTCACACCCATATTATTTTAGCCACGATAAAACAAATAAACACAAGCTATTGTTGTGAAATTATTAAGGGTTTTTATATTCCTAGTCTGACTTATATCTTTGTGCAATGAGAACATTTTGATCCTTTCTAGGCTCTTTGAAAACGATGGTTTTAGTTGACATGCAAATTAGAAAAATTGTGTCAGGACAGCTGAACTTTACTTTAAGTTTGTGTGATTTTGATCATTAAAATGGAATCAAGCCCGAAAAAGAAAGGTCCCTGGGATAAGCTATGCTGCTGTGGCAAAATAATATTTTAAAAGGGGGAAATGTACAGGGGCGGAGCTAGATGGGGGGCCTTGGCCACCCTTAGCCAATCATTGGCCACCCCTACCATTTTTTCCCCTCTAATACAGACGGTGGCAGCAGTAATACTCTGAAGTGGAATATTCAAAACATTTTAATTTTTCATATATTAATTTTTTTAACCTATATTCATAATTACTTGACAACAAAATCACTGTGGTTAATTATACACATCAATTTACTAACATTAAAGATGATAGGTAGATAATTCATGCTCTTTTCAGAACTAGATTTTGTGTTTTATGGGGTTAAGAGAGAATGTGTCTTTGCAAGTCATCTAGGAGTCTTCAGTGAAATCATAAATAACTATTTTAATAAAAACGTATTAAATGATACATTTATTTAGATATTAGTAGATGCACGTATCAATTTTATGCAGAATGACTATTGATACAAGTAAGTAAGTAGTGAAAATGGAAAAGATGTTAGCCCCAGAACTCAACCCTGAAAGAACTGTAACTATTATACCTTTTATTTAGAAAGCACGGATGTTTAAATATATGTGTCTATTTGTTAGCAAAAGCTGTAGGAAAGTATAGTTTGTCTTATCTTAGGCTTGACCCTCAGGTTCTGGCGCCTAACCGCTTTCGGCCACCACTGTTAATTGCTTGGCCACCCTTATAGAAATTTTCTGGCTACGCCTCTGAAAATGGAAGCTGTGTGAATAAACTGGTGGAGCTGCAATCCTGGGTCTAACCTTGGTGCAGAACCGGTGATGAACGCTTGTCCAGGCGGGTTGGAGCGGACAGAGAGTCCGCAGACAGACTGCGGGTCTCCCAGAGGTCCAGGCTCGCTGCTGAATGGAGCTCCAGCTGAACTCAGGCACCACGCTGCTTCTGCTTTTCAACTGTCTGAGTGCGACACACCGCTGCAGCAGAGACAGCAGAGGTCTGCAGTTAGAGGACATTCTGCTTTTTAAGACGTAGCTCAAAAGATCTTAGTCTAAAGCAAAACTCCAGTCTGTCCTTAATCAGTTGGATAAGTTCGGCTAGCTGATAGCTTTACGTGACTGTTAGCCGAAAGTCACGTGGGTCACTGACTGTCAAGGACGCATACACGCCGTTAATCCAAGTACATCCCATATCTATGGTACATCCCCTCTGATGGTTAAACAGGTGAACCTGCGATCTGCTTCCGGTTTAGTTTTCAAAATAAAGCTCCACCGAACCCCGTGATAAGACATTTTAATGCGAATATATTATAATATACGAACTTTTTTAGTCATGTTCAGGAAATAATAACTTAAATTCAATTAATTTTATTTCAGGATTTAAATTCATAAATAGCTGGCAGGTGGACTTTGTTTTGCCCTGAAATGAACACTTTTTTTTAAGAATGCAAAGATAAGTGAAAACAGAAAGAAAATAATGAAAAACAGATAGATAGATAGATAGATAGATAGATAGATAGATAGATAGATAGATAGATAGATAGATAGATAGATAGATAGATAGATAGATAGATAGGAGAACACAAGCAATTGCAGATATTTGTTCTGAAAAAAGAAAAAATATATATACAGTGGTCTCAAAAGTACACAGATTTGTTACTTAAGCCTGTATTTGTTTCTCTTTGTCTCTTTGTTTCTCTTTAGGTTGGTAATTTGTCGGAATGCCATTATTGGGTCATGTTTTTGTAATGCTAATAAATGTGACCTAAACAGAAAACAAAGCAAAACCACATACACACATACATTTATTCTATCCATCTTCACTTTTATTTTCTTTGTGAGTACAAAAAACCTCATTGAACCTAACTGTACTACATAAAATATATGTTTAGTAGGTATATGAGTAAAAATGCTCTCCTATGCTAAAATCACCACAAAAAAAAATCCATAAGAATTTTACTTTAATCTTAGGTTAAAGGAAATGCTGTGACAAAAGTCTAACTTTACAGCTCATATCTTCTACAGCTTTGTGTTTGTTTTCATTTTCTGTTTTTTTTTTATAATATCCCCATCTAGCGGTTTGGAGGTGTAAAAAAAAAAAAAAAGACAAACAGGGTCAAATGACTGTTTTCTTCTTTTAATGATAAACCCATATAAGTAACTTTATCAGTATAGCTTCTTTTATTTCTATTTTTAACAAACAGCAATATAATACAGAAATGTTTTCTTACTATAATATGCCTCAATTTAAACCACCGTGAATCCCTTTCAGCTGCTTTTGGTGTCTGTACAGTGGCATTCAGTGGAGTACATTTGACGCCAGCAGCATTTAGAGCACTGATGTGATTAAAAAAAGAAACAGCTCTCTGTTGTTGTTTTTTTTTTTTTAAGTGGCCCATTTAGCAGCAATTGATTCAACCCGAAGAGCTAATCTGCACAGTGTTTCCTTCCTGTTGTTAAGGTACTGTCACAGAATCTGGTGACATTTCAGCATTAACAGCTGATATGAAATGTATAAACACCAGTAGGGAAATGTCAGATTTTAGTCATAGAAGTAAAACATGATATGTTGTTTTAGAATTTGCTTCATCATATCCTGTTAAAAAAATGAAATAAAATGAAAACATGACTGAAAAAAACATGATGGAAAAATAATCACCGATTCAATCCACAGATTTAGGTCAGGGATCATAGCAGGCCACATCAGAATAGACCAAGGTTTTCCTCTTAGCCACTCTTGGGTGTTTCTCATTATGTTTTGGGTCATTGTTCTGTTACAAGACCAATGACCTGCTACTGAGACCAAGCTTTCAGAAACTAAGTACACATTTCTCTCTAAAATCACTTGAGATTTCATTGAAACCTGCAGAGATTCAAGACACCTTTTGCAGATGAAGCAAAGCAGGCGCAGAACATTCCCCTCCATATTTCACACCAGAGTCAGTGTTCTTTTCTTCTGCTTCATTTTTTCACCTATGATTATAGAGCTAATGTGCTTTGGCAAAAGAAAAGTTCAATTTTTTTCTCATCTGTCTATAGGAACATTTCCCAAAAGCTTTGTGGCTTGTCAGCATATAGTTTGACAAATTCCTGTCTGTTTTGTTTTTTTTCTAATTTATTTTTAATAATGCTGTCCGCTAAGGTTAAAAAAAATGACAGATGGCGCAATCTGACACTGATGTTCCTTGAGCTTGATGTACACCTTTAATCCCTATAAAAGTTTTTCTGGGTTCCTTTGTTACCATTCATTTTATGCATCTTTTTGATTTGCCCTCCATCTTCCTCCTGCTGCCACATCCAGGGACGTAAGCTACAGTCGCCTGGATCTAAAACTTCTGAATGATATGTGTAACGGTATTTTCACACCGAACGAGAGTTTCGCAGCTGTGGCAAAGGATTCCAATGTTATCTCTATGTAGAGTGCAGATCTGGAGCAAAGCAAAGCAGAGCGAATCAAATGTGGCTAATTTAGGGAGGCTACCTTTACCTAAAACCTCTCAGGAGGATTTATTGTTTTTAAGCATGGTCAAAATGCAATGTCCGACTTTGATGTTATCTTTTTCATAGAGCTTTTAATTATTACTTTTGTCCGATTCAAGTTATTTTTCTGACAATTGTGGGTTTGTCTTTCATGAAACGAGGGATGCCAACAATTTCATCGAGTGTATGTGGATGCTCCAATTCATGCTTACTTTTGTCATCTTGTCGGCTACAAATAACATATGATCTCATTTTACCTCCCTTCTAACAAATGCAGTGCCATGCAGGCAGTTCTACACACTTTTATACTTTTGCCTTTTTATGTGATAGATGATCATGAAGTAGTTTATTTTTCTTTCTACTCTCTATAACTGAAAGATCATTAAAAATAATTAATACAAAAGGTACACTTGCTTTCATCCTTCTGGGTCAGTATGTTATAGGATCACCTTTTTGGTGACATTTTTGTGGCTCTATTGTCCTTTATTTTATTTCAGGAAGACAGGAATTAGGATGGAAAGAGATGGGGAAAATATAAAATGCTGTTTGTTGGCACAAAGTCAGATCCAGAGTGGAGAGAAGGTCTGTTGGATTCTACAGCACCTCTTCAAGCCTGACCCTGGAGACCCAAGACATCCTGCCTTATATTGTGCCAAAAAAAACCCTCAGCCAGCCGTCCTCAGTGACTATAGACTTCTTACCCTGAAATCCCACATCATGAAGGTTTTACAGACACTTCTGTTGGTCCACTTTTACCAAGAAAACAACCCACTATCAGGACCCCCTGGAGTTTACTCATTGTCGTGGAGTTGGAGTTGAAGATGCCATCATACACCTGCTTCAACAAACCCACTGTTATTGAGAAAATGCAGACAGCACTGTGAGGATGCTGTGCTTTGATTTCTCCAGAACCTTTAACAGGATTCAGGCTGACTTAATTTTCAAGAAAATCAATTCTTTTTAAGAAAATTAACAATTGCCTGGATCAAACAGACCAGTTGTCATCAGCACAGAGTTCCACATATGACGGGGTCCTCAGTGCTACAAACCGTCCTTCTAGTTTTAGATGTGTCAGTTGATTCAAATGATTGCATCACCTCCTCAGCAGCCATCAAATGCTGCTAATCACCTTTTCATTCAAGTCAGGTGTGTGGAGAGAAACACTGACAATATTTAGGTGTCCTGTGGTCTGCAGAAATAGTCGGATGACTCTGCAGTCATTGGGTGGATCAAAGATGGACAAGAAGCTGAGTACAGGCAGCCAGGGAAAAGCTTGTGTGGAAACAATCCTCTGATCCTGAATTAAAAAAAAAATAAGGGAGAGGATTTTAGATTTAATGAGAAAAAGGAACAAGTTGAATCCAATTAACTTTAATAGAAGAAATGAATGTGGTAGACGAGTATAAATACTTTGGTGTTCACCTGGACAACAAACTAAAGATGCAACTTATGAAGCCGTCTACAAGAAAGCACAGAGCAGACTGTACTTCCTAAGGAAGCTTAGGTCCTTAGGGATTTGCAGCAAGACTCTTCAGATCTTCTATACGTCTGTTGTGGAGAGTATGATCTCTTCTGCCATTATCTATTGGGGTAACAGCATCAGAGCAAATGACTGAAAGAAGCTCAACAAGCTGATAAAGGAGGCCGACTCTGCTCCAGGAACTCCTCCAGAACCTCTGGCTAGAATTTCCCAAAGTAAAGAACAATAATAAAACATAAGCATTGTCCCAGGAAGACAATCTACAACAACAGAGTGTCTTCAGTCAGAGGCTTCAAGACTGACTGCTACAGAAGGTCCTTCTTGCCTATCAACATTTACAACAACTGGTTGGAAAAAATAATTTAATAGTTACGACAGAATTTAATTTCCTTCAGGGATCAATACAGTCTTTAAAACTTTTGTTCTAGGTCTCTGGCCTTTTACAGAATCAAACTGGTGTTCTCCCAGGATTGTCCTGTGTTTTACTCCTATCAACACTGACCAGCTTCTCTTTTCCATGCTAAACATGATGCAGAAATCCCCATGTTTCTCCCTGGGGTTCATGAATATTGTTTTCCACATAGCTTTTTGCATGTAAGCCAAGCAGTTTATTATTGGCTTGTCTGAGCACCTTCTTCCACGTATTTGTTGTGGCCTCTACATCAACAGTTGTGATGGTTGCACCATGATTAAATGATTTTCAGATAATGGCTCAGAGCTTTATAACTCAACTTAACTTAAACATATCTGAATATAAGAATGTATGAGACACTTTTCTGTTGTTTTAAGTGTGTAAACGGACAACAAAAAATAGCTGCTGCAGCTCATTCAAGACACCTCTACCAGAATCCTGCCCTACTTTGAGAAAAAGCAGTGTAGGAAATTATTTAAATAAATCTAGATGGTCATAAAGATATGATGTAAAGCAGTAATAATACATGTGAGAGAACACTATAGATGGACTAGCTTCACTGGACTGGTTTTCCTGGCGCCAGACCCAGTTTTAGCCTAAACAGGAAGTATGATCCATCCATCTTACAGCAGGTCAGTGCGCGGGGCACAAGTGCAGCATGACGGTATTTTATAGGAAGTGCTTGCTCAATATCCTAACCTCGCATTACACACCCTGTTGACACAATTCTAGGCGTACTGTTTCAGTTCGTTTTTGTAGTCTGCGAAACTCAACATTCAACCTTCATAAACACCACTGTTCAGTAGCCGTTGGCTATTAACAAATGGGGGGAAAAAAGGTGTGTCCTGATATTTTGTTTCTGTTCAAAATACATAACCTAACCTCTTAAACATTTCACATTTCCTCCAAAAATATACACATGTACTTGACTAGTGTCTGTTGACATAGTGTGTTTGTATTTGATATATGATAAAATGAAGGGGAAAGTGTTTCACGGATCTAATACACAGTAGGAATTATTTAACATACAACCTTACTTATCTTCAGAGGGATTGAGTTGAAATTAGAACTGAATTCACTATTTTATAGATTTGTCATACATTCAACATTTCTGCACATTTGCTAAGTCTTTATCAAAGTCCACTTTATCAAAGGTTTTCACAAGCAGAGTTTTAAAATATACACAGAATATTACCTTCAGGTGGAAATAAATTGAAAAAATAAATAAACTGAACTTTATGGATCTCACAGTGGAGAAATTAACTTAACATTTAACCCATCCGCCTTTGGGGAGCAGTGGGCTGCCACCATGCAGGGCCCGGGGAGCAGTGTGGGGTTAAGGGTCTTGCTCAGGGACCCAGAGTGGAGGCTGTGGGAGTGGGTTTCGAACTCTTGTAATAATTTCATGGATTTATTTTTGTTGTTTTTGTAAATTTCAGGCATGTTTTTTTATGCTAGTTTATTGCTCTATAGTGAAGTTTCAATCGCAAACTTTTTATAGCTTCATATTTTTGTATTGTGTCTGCAATCTTCTCTTTAAATTCTTTGCCCTGTGTGTTGCATACACTGTACAGGTGTTTTTTTTTTTTTTGCATCAAGTCTAAAATCTTCAAAGTATGAAGATCAAAAGGTAAATACTTTCCTAAAGAAAAGGTAGAACACTGAACTATTATATAATACTGAACTAATACTTTATTCCTTGACTAATTTGGTGTTGCATATCCAAAGGTTGGTCATATGCTAAAATCATTTGTTACAAAAGTATATTTTAGTGTAACATTTCAAACTTATGTACATAAGGAATGGCTAACTTTATTGTTGATAAAACTTTCATAATTTTTTTTTATCATTCTGTCTTTAATCCTAAAGTGATTCAAATTTAAACCTCCTTTTTTCTTTCTCAAAGAAACCTTAAAACCCAAAAAATTGGATAAGACATTTCTTTATTTCTCTTTTTTTCACAAGTCATATGTCCAAAGCTCTCACATTTATTGTTAATAACAATGACGTCACAAGATTAAGCTCTTAATTGGCTCCAAAGGCTTGTAAAGTGTGGAAAATTCTATTTTTGCTGTTTCTGTTATTTTATATTCATTGTAAAAAAAAAAAAAAAAAAAAAAAAACAGTTAACATATATGTCTAGGAGTTGTTTCTTTTTAGAAAAGAGAAAGATTTCTATTTGAATTTGATAATTTTATTTTTAATGATAATCAGATATGCATTAATGTTTTATTGTTGGTGTCTCCTAGAACAACTCAGAATGTAATATTAGTAAATGCTGAACTTAACATTGCAGAACTGGAGAGCTCCATCAGTGACAGACTGCTGCACCCTAAATGCACCAGGGAGCGCTATCACAGATCCTTCCTCTCAGCAGCTGTTAGACTTTATAACCACCACTGTTCCCAACAACCTCAATAAATTGTTAGATTCATGCTGATTTTGAAGTTAGCATATCTCTAATGTTGCTGCTATTTTCAAATATCAATTACTGTAAAAATGTCCATAGCTGTATATTGGTTATTTATTCTCCAGGTGCACAGTATTTATTCGTTTTGCACCAACACTGTGTTGCACCGATACCGATACCAGTATCGGACAGGGCCCTGATCCAGCACTGGTATCGTATCAGCGAGTATCAACAAATAGGGCACTAATACCATTTTGAGAGCCAAAAGTTTATTCAACTATTGTCACCCATTCCAGGTAGGGAATAAAAGGTTCTACTGGATTCACTTTGTGTTAGTCTTTTTTCCTGTTTCACAAAGGTAGGCAGCAGCTTGACAAAGCCATGATGGCAATTATTTCACATCCAAGTATTGTGCAGTTGTTCATATATACACACACACACATCAATTTCAAACAGTATGGTATCGGCCGATACTGCACAGCCAGGTATCGGGGCAAAAAAATGGCATCAGCGAAACACTAGTATTTCTATTGTTAAAACACTTTACAGTACAGTTTATAAAAAAAGAAAAAAGTCAGAATTCTGGGATTAAAGTCAAAGTTCTGAGACTAAAGTCAGAATTCTGAGATTAAAGTCAGAATTATGAGATTAGAGTGAGACTTCTGAGATTAACGCCAGAATTATGAGAAAAAAATCAGAATTCTGAGATTAAAGTTGGAATTCTGAGATTAAAGTCAGAGATCTGAGATCAAATTCAGAGTTCTGAAATTAAAGTCAGAGTTCTGAGATTACATTCAGAGTTCTGAGATTAAAGTCAGAATTCAGAGATTAAAGCCAGGGTTCTAAAATTAAAGTCAGAGTTCTGAGATTAAAGTCAGAATTCTGACTTTCCCCCCATATTATTGTATTTAATAATCAATTAACTTTTTTTTTTAATTTTATCAGTGGCCCTAATCCTCTTCCGTACATTTCTGTGATCGTTTTTCTATAATCTTCTTGCTGCTGTAACACCAGATTCCCCTCCTGTAGGACAATAACAGGAGTTTCTATTCAAATAATAATTATAATTTGTGATTTGTGTTTACTAAAAAATAAGGTATGGGGGACCAAGACATCATGATAAATGAAACGTGTTCTTCTCAGCATGGAGGAGGGAAAAAAAAGGAAAAGTTGGTCACATGACCTGCTGTGTTATTTCCTGCAGCAGCCTCTCCTCTCCTCTCCTTCTCTCCTCTCCTCGGCTGGTCGCTCCTGCCTCCCCGCCTGCCTCAGCTCAGCAGCGGTGTGGTCGCTTCGATCGAGCGCTAACAAAAAGGAGAAAAAAACCCACTTGGTATCGAAAGGCCTCCCACCTCTTTCCAAACCCTGCTACAGTCACTGCGGATACAGGAACAGAAAAAAACAACACAAACACAGAGCAGCTTTGCGTCGACTTTAATTCGCTCTTGTTTTATCCGAACGCTTCGGTAGAAAAGCCAATCCTCATAATGGCGACAGCTGCGGTGTCTGCCCCTGCTGGCTGCGGCCCCAGCCCCGGCCCAGGAACCGAGCTGGTCCGCGGACAGGCCTTCGACGTCGGGCCTCGGTACAGCAACCTCTCCTACATCGGGGAAGGAGCCTACGGCATGGTGTGGTGAGTTTTACTTTTAAAGTTTCCATTTAACCATCGAACCGGTTCTTTTTTTCTTTTTTTTTTTCTATTTGGAAAAAAAAATCTGTTCAACACAACTTGTCATGCACTAGCTAGCAGGCAGCGCTCGAGCCGTTTGTTTAGCCAAACAGATTAAATCACAGTTTTTAACCTCCAGAGAGTCACACACTTTACCCAGGAAGGTTTAGCCTCAATAAAGTAGTTTTACTGATTTTAATCCACAAACTTTTGACATTCACTTAAAGTGAATACCTGTAATATTTATATTAGACATGTCACTCTGTGCAGGATCGAGCTCTTTATGTTTGGACTAGTTTAGAAACTATAATGCGTTGCTAAGTTTTGAAATGCAGATTTAATTCGCATTCAGTCAAGTTGAACATGTTCCCACTCATGCTACCTGTGCAGGTTTAGATGTTGCATAATGTGCCTGAAAAATGTGTTGTGGGAGGATCTCAAGGGGATTTTCTAGTACAAGCAAAGTTTCCACAAGGGTTAAAATACTTCAAAACCTGCAAAAGCCATAGCAGTTATGGGGAATGTTCTACACACACTGCTCTATAAACCACTTTTTTATTTTATTGTATGAAGGTATGAGGGGGTAGGTTTAAAAAAAAAAAAAAAAAAAGGCAACTTAGAAACATTATACTGACTGTCAAAGTGCTCATTATGTGGAGACACAAATGCTGAAACATGGTGACATTTATTAGGGGAGAACAATCAGAGAGAACAGCTCAGCTTTTATTTTTTTATTTTTTTTTAAACACTGTAATCCCACCACAAAGATGAGCATGTGCATTTTTCTATGTATGTGCTGAATCACTAATCTATAGGCTGAAACAAAGCATGTGTTTAAGTCAAAAAAGAGAAAAGGGAAATATTGCATAGGATTTTTGTACACGGTTGAATAGTAAGCAAATAGTTGCATTGATTAAGATTTGAGCTGTGAATAAAACCTGCAATGATGTCAATTTGAATTAAATGAATTGGATTTCATTTACTTAATTTAGAAAACACCAGGAACATCTAACGGCTCCTTTTCATACATTTCACTCGGACAATTATGAGAATCCTATTCTTATTTTTTTTTAAATCTTCATTCAAAATAAATAAGGAAATAAATGGAAGAATTCTTATTAAGGGGTGAAATATTAGCATGCACCATTAAATTAAAGCTCTGGGGTTTTCTTTGGTGTTTAATTTACATAGTAGTGGTGTACCAATATATTTTTTTTAATTTAAGCTTTCATTATGAAATCATTTGACAAATCTAAAATGTTTAAAAACTCAGTCATCTGTTGTGGTCTTTCCAGTTGGTATGTGTGCAAAAAAAAAAAAAAAGTTTCGTGCTGACTGCTCCTATCCAAAGGAAAAAGGATAAAAGAAATATTGGGAATACAATATACAATTATTTATTTTGGTTCTTAACTATACATTCTTTCCCACTGCCTGCTTGTGGCAGACACAGTATTTTCTGTAGAGTTAGCATTAAAACATATAGAAAGTCAGTACTACAAATCACGAAATAGTTAATTTCCAAAAAGTTTTTAAACCATAGAAACAAAAAACTTGAATGTCTGCATTTGAATTATCATTTATTCATTAAAAAAAAGGAATTGTGAAAAAGCTTTTACTGTGCATGTTTAATGTATTTTGAAATGGCAAAAAAGCTAATAATGAAAATGTCTATTGGTAGACTTTTTTCTCTTTATTGCTGCTCTAATTGAGTTAATTTTTTCAGCACGTGGTCTTTTTTTAATAGTCTGTTATTTTCTAGGTAACGATTTGATTACCAGATTAGTTGAGGATTATTTTAACCATCGATTAATCATTTCAGCCATGGACTTGATCTCCAACAAATAATGGAGGTGTTGAGTACCATAGAACTTATGACACGTTCTATGATCTTCTGTTTAAACCGAAATATGAGTAATAGTTAGAGTGCATTTTCTTTAAGACATTTTTGTACTCTCTTACCTTTTTAGGATATATATATATATATATATATATATATATATTTTTTTTTTGTACTGCATTTAACTGAACACGCTGTATTGGATTACATCATAGAGCCTTCTGTCAAACAACAGCAGCAGCAGCAGAGTGGTTCTTTTGTCTTCGGCTGGAATACAAGCTCTGCTTTCTTTGAACTGGTTTCCCACCCTGATGGCTGTAAGGCAAGATGCTTAGGATTTTATTTCTTTTAGGGTGCTTGAACAGATAAACCCACATAAATAAATATTACTGGTAACAACCTACCATAGAAATGAGAATAAAATTAATATAGAACTTGAAAAATAATAACAATCTGAATTAAAGAAAATTTCAATCTAAGTTCTGTGGAAAGAGAGAAATTCATGCAATGCAAATATGGGATGTTGGTTATTTCTCCACCCATAGTCTATAGCCATTTGTCTTTGCATGTTTGTGAGGGTGCTTATGCCAATACCCAGCAGTTAAGTTGCCACTCCATCCTAGGGCAACACGGACATGCAGGAAAAACCAAGCATCATATACCAGAGGAGAATTTAGAGAAACCAATTAACTTAACCCTCGGGCTGTTAGAGGAAATCTGTAGTACCTGTGGAGATCCCACACACGCACAGGGAAAACATCCAAAATCCATGCAGAGACTTGAGGTGACATTCAAAACCAGGACTTTTGTGGTGCAAAGCAGCACAGATACCAACTGGTTCGCTCTGCCGTTTGTTAGAACATACAAGGAGGATGAGAAATTTTTTATTTTTGCTTTTAAGTTTGCAACATTAGGCTGAGATGTTTGAAATCCAAACCTTTAAAGTCAAGAACAACCATCATACCCAGGGTTTTTTTTCTGAGAGCTCCTTTAACTAACCGGGCTTTGCACATGGGTCTTACTTATTTACTTCTGGTTGTGCTTAGTCAACTTGGTGTTTCGCGTCTAGATGTGAACATGATCATCTAAAGTGATGAGTTTAGATGACTAAAATGAAGATACAAAATAAGAGGCTGCTGGACATTCAAATTTTTTATATTTTTAACACAACGGTATCATTAAGAGTACGATTTTGTATTGTAGTGAGGAATAACAGCCTAGTTGACAGGGAATCAATCAGATCACCTCTAGTTATGGGCATATCAGATTTCTAATTTAGGTTATAGTTTGGAACTAGTTAAGGTTGTAAAAAAAAAAAAAAGTCATGTTGAAATGAAACGGGCATCACCCATCACTTTTATTTGGATAAGAACCTTCTGAAACAGCAGAGCAGTTACGATGCAAATGTTTGTGTAAAGTAGCGGACTGCATGCTGGCCACCGGGAGCAGACAACCCGAATAACCAAGCATTTAAAACCAGTTTGTTCCCTGTGTTGTGCTACAAGGAGCAGAAGGACACAATGTCCAATAATCTGTCCTGTATAAACGTTGATTGAAAAACGGAATTACATTTGTAGACCACCTAGCTCAATCAAGCTGTAGTAGAAAACCTTCTGAAATGAATGTTTTAGGTATGTTTTCACATTTTCTTTAAATACATGTGTACAAAACGGAAAAGGGAAATGAACCCAAAGAAGAATGAATGAGGCTGGGGGTGGGCATGGGGGGGTAGAAGGAGCAAATTGACCTGAAGCTAGAGCCGCACCATTTGCTAAAAATCAATATCACAATTTTTATTTTGACTTTTCCCTGCTGCAATCACAAACGTATGCATGTAAGGCTCCAGGGTTGCATTGTTATCGCAGGACTTCACTGTTGTTTGGTGAAGTGCTTTCTTGTTGCATGGATCTGCGTGCCAGGTGCAGCTTTCTCTTTTCTTATGTGTGGGAGCAAACCCACTTTAACTGTCTGGAGTGAGAAAGTTTATTTCTCTCGTTATATGTAATGTGATCAAAAAGTAAGTGCCTCCATGCAGTTATTTATCCAGCCCTACCTTTGGGCTAATGCAAGCTTAATTTTTATTTTGTAAAATAATGGAAGACTAGACAGAGTTTTTTCCTTCTTGTTTTAGACGTGGAGACCACACCACTGTGTGGTCTGCACGCTCTTACCTCGTCAATTAACATCTTAAACACATGGGCCATGGTCTTCTGAGCAACTCGACCTGAATTCTGTTTATTAATTTTATACATGTAATTTATACATAGTTTATTCTCAGAAATCCTCAAATGGATCGTTTTAGGCCGAACTTTGACCCTTTTAGTTGTTGAAAATACTTCAAATAAGTTTCGTTTGTGTCACTATTTTATCACGTCACTCCAACTTTTTTTCCCATTTTCCCTACTTTCCCATTTTCCCTACTTTTTAGATCAGGTGTGATCTGACCACTCTTGAATCTCTGGAATGTTTAAATCCATTTGTGGATCCCGTCTGGACATGTGCAAAGAATTTCTTGCCACTCTACTTAAAAAAAAAAAAAAAAAAAAAAAACATTAACTCACATTAGCCAGACTTTCTGAAGCTGAAGCAAAACGTGATGGGATGTTTTGAGTTGTATTACATTTCTGATGCCATAATGTGTTAAAAGTGTTGCAGGTCTAAGGTGAACACAATGTAAAGTGGTTTCTGCAGTTTGCTACCCTGAAAAGAGAAACCCTTTAGACTGCTTTAGAGTGCTGCAATGGTTAGAAGAGCTTGGTATGGTCAGACTACTTAAGAAATATTTTGTAATAATTCATGTAAGGACAAAAAAAACAAAACAGTTATGCACTCTACCGTTGTTTCTGTATAGTTGGAAAGCTTTGGCATGCTCCGAGCTCTGAACCTGAGAGTCCTTGCACTTTTCTTACTCATTCTTTATGAAACCTGAGGTTTTGAAGCACTTGGACATTTTCTCTTGATGTGCAGCACTCTGCAAAAGTGGTGCAGCGCGTATTTCACAGAGGTCCCTCGGTTAGATTTCGGAAATACCTTTTGAAGAGCATGTAAACTTCATCTGTCGCGTTTAACCAGTTGCATTTCCATTAAGCCACTTTTGTCTGCTTGAAGAACTGGAAGGTTTGTCATTATGAGGTGAATGTGGTTTGGTGCGACGGAAAAGGAACAAGAAGTATACAACTATATGCATAAATGGCAAGGAAATAGACATGTAATTACTGTCTAATTATATAGCTTAATAGACCAAAATTATGAGATTTCTTCAACTTTCCTCTGTTCATGTTGGCTTTTCAGCAGTACTTTGTTATGATCCACATATACTTCCTGTTAAACTTGCTGTGGCCTGCATGCTGCAAATTCCATAGCAACACCTCTGTTTTACACCACATGGAACCAGATTAACTAGCACTGGTTATTCATTATCTTCAGACTCTGTAAAAAGTTGGAGTCAAGTTGTCTAACTGGGAGACGAGCATCTTCAATGACGTGAAGGTGTAGAATTACACTGCTTTACTCTGTTTGGATGACTTAAGTGCTTTTTTGTTTTTTGGTCAGCAATAATTGATCTCTTAAATCTATGGGAGAGTATTATAGGTTAGACTTACCCATTCTAATCACCATTGTTATTTTAATCACCTGGAATTATAGTACTAGTCATGAAAGTAATGAGAAATGAACTTGAAGATAATTCCAGTTAATGCTTCAAATCATGTATGCCTAATAGGGATGTATGGTTTTCACACGTCATTTAAAAACCTCCATCGCTTTGATTTTTAGCATTTTGTTGGTGTCAACTTACTGCACCTTTACTGAAACGGAGAGTAACTCCATTAGCTAACAAAGTTTGCATCCCAAATAGTTCAGTTTTTCTTTTCTTTAAAAAAAAAAAAAAAAACATTAAGCCTAAAAAAATGTTCTGCACAGATGTTTAAGGTTAATGTGTAAACTGCAATACCAGAAGCCAATATTTTCCATGCAGTGATTAAATAGCAAAAAAAAAAGAGATTTTTATTTTTTTTTAAAGGTTTGAACTAATGGTCACCAATCACAACTACGGCTGAAATTTTTATAACTAATAAATCTAAAGTTGCTTGATCTTTTTGATCAAGAAACAATAAGGAGAAGTGTCAGTTGTCAGAAAAACCTGAGCTTACTTTTGTATCGAGAGGATCTTTGCATAACATGAAATATTTTTTAGAAGATAGAGTTAAAAAGTTGTACATCATATTTTAACAACCTATTGTGCCACCTTTAATAATTACTCACTTAATAAACAAGGTTTTTGTTACATATTAAGGTTATGATTGAACAAAATGGGAACCTATTAGATTACTGAATAAAGGAAAAAAAGAAGGAAAATTTTATTTTTTATTTTTATTTTTTTCAATGTATAGAGATGTAAAACTGTTTTGGTTTCTTCCAGAGGAATCTTGAAACTTTGCTTTATGTAGTGCATTGACACACAAAATCCTTACCCATCTACCGTACTTATTGGTTTCTAGTTTGTCTTTCTGTTATGTTATAAACGTAATACCCTAAACTTTTTTTATCATCAAATTCTCTCCTTCCAAGCAATGCAGAGAAGACTGCTGTGCCATGCAGCTCATCTAAATGGGAACTATTGATCTGTAAATGACCCCAAAATGGACGCTTGATCTATTCATGTTTCTGTTCTGGCATTCTCCGCTCTGGCATTAACATCTTTTGCAAATACCCCTGAGGTTTATATTAAGAAGGAATAGCAGGATCCTGTAGTGGATGGTGTTACACTACAAGATTAAAAGAAATTTCATCAGTTAATCTGGTGGATCATTTTTTTTTCTGATAAACCACTCATCAAAAATTAATCATAGTTCAGTTATTATTGCTAACTTATTGCAACTCAAGGGGAAATAAGTGGCTTTGTAGTCTGGAAGCTTTCGCCATTTTATTTTTTTTTAAATCTAGTTTTTTCGGCAATAAAGCAACCAAGAACACCTCTTTGTTTTCTGTTTAGATTTTATGGGTCAATCTGTTGAGATCACAGAGCTTTGCAGACGCAAATGTGAATGGTTTATTGGTCAATTTCAGACATTAGCTCTGCTCCTGCTTGCTTAAATGCTTTCACTAAGCAGTGAATACATGTAAGCAACCAGCAAACACAAGCAAGGTTTTTGTCATCCTCAACATATCCGTAGCAGTCGCTGTTAAGCAAGCTATCTCTCAGATTACGTAGGCAGTTGAAGATCAACCAGTGGTTCTGCTTGCTTGCAAACCTGCAGGCTGTGACGCAGCAGTGTGCCGATTTGTGAAGTATTACTACTTCAGACTTGGTCCAGTGTCCTGATTTAGCCTTTCGTGTCCAGCCAGTATGCCACTGTGATTACCTACCCAGGAGGATTAGAGGGGGAACAAGGGTGGATCAACTGCAACCGGGTTTGCGTCGTTTGTTATACTAAGATACCAAACAGAAAATACGCATAGAGTGGATGTAGATTTGACCAATCAGAGGCCTTCTGTCTGCGGTCACCTTCAATTTTGGGGAGGTGCACCAGAGTGTTTGCGGAAGGGGCAGGGGGCATATCTGCGTTAACTACGACACACGCAGGTGACCTGTTTTCTGAGCATAAACCAGGCTTAAGGTGTGCAGAACATGAGTGGTTAATGGATTGAAAGCATGATGTCAGAGGTTTATAAGAAATGAAAGTGTCAACAGGGTATGTCTGCATATTACATGTTCTTATGAGTGACATGTTTTATCTTTCAGATCTTCCCACCGAATGAAAAGGGTCTTTCATTTTAGTTGGCCTTTCGAGGCACAGCAGAGAGCATGATTTGTTTTGTTCAACAGCATGCCATGTCTTTTTTTTTGTTTTTTCTCCTCCTGCAAACCCCCTGAGTGCTTTTATTTTCTTGGAAAATTTCTGGACATTTTTTTTATTCCTTCCCTCTTTGTTGATAGCTAATTATTGGAGTAGAAGTGGATGCCATGGTAACTAGGAAAATGGGATCAAACTTTTCTCCTCACCTTGTCCCTTAATCTTGCTGGGTTTCTTTGTGTAGAACATCAGACAGAAAAATGGATCAAAAATGGCTCACTTTTGTTACTAGAGCATAAAGCGTTTCATCTCATTGTACGTTTGTTTTATTTTAAGTCTTGTCTGTATCAGAAAAGATAACTAGACTAAATGCAAAGAGGGACAAGGAGGCTCGCTGCAGAAAAAAACTTGGTTTGGCCCGTATTCCATAATCTTCTTGGTAAGACAGGGGTCCAACTAGGCATCTGTAAAACAAACCTGCTCTCAAAGTGGATAATTTAGATTTCGCCCCTGGCTCACATTACCACCATTTGCATAACAGGCTTGAAACTAACATGTTTGCATATTGGAGCCCAAGTAGCCCTCAGCATCAATGCACTGATACAAACAACGGAGCTACGGTTCTGTTTTAGAAATCTGTTTCGAAAGCTGAATTTATTGGGGATTTTACACATTTTCGTGTTGCACCTGTTATGGCACTGCAAAAACCTTTTTTGTTTTGTTTTTTTGTTTACATCTTGCTGCTTTCTTCTACCTTATATACTTGTTCGGTAGTGTTGTATTCCATCCGCTGGCATAGCATAACGCCTCCTCCGGCTTCAGGCGATTTCATCTTAACACTCTAGCTTCTCTGTGTAGATGGATACCTTATTCGAATTAATGTGGATGTAGCCCAAGTCTATCCAATTATCCTAGCTCAGTGTGGAAAAACGACCCCACTCAAGTTTTGCTTGACTCCTCTTTGCGGAAATTTTTTTGTAATCTTACCATATCGACAAGATTTTGAGCATCAACGACTTGTCTTGGGTTGCATTACTTTTATCATTAGTTAGTCTTATTGTAAATATCCCGAGGCAGTATATCCCTAAAGTCAAATACCCTTGCTTTAGATAAGGCTCTTTCTGACATCCTGGATACCACATAACGGGCTTAAATCTGAATCAAACTGACTTTCAACCTTTTTTCAGATTATCTAAACCTATGGATTTATCGTAGAACTTGTTGTTCTACCCAGCAACTAAATCAGGTGAGTCCAGTCTGCACAGGTTGCACTCACCTGCTTCAGTTGCTTTACAGAACAAATACATGACATAGAGATGAATTGACTCCAGATCCCCTGTCTCTGGCTTCTAATAATTGGTTCTGATATGACTTTATTTTGCTGGGCCGGAGAACTGAGCTATCTGGTTGGATTATTCTTCTTCGGTTTTTCTGGACTCAATTACATGCATCTGTCTAGTGTATTTAATTATAACCTCTGTTATTCATGCAAATCGATCATACAGAAAAAAGGCTTCAGGAAGTTATGGCCTCACTCGTCAGCTGGTTGTTATTGTTGTTCATGATTAACTTTTTCCGAACGATCTATTCTTTCTGAAAATAGCTGTACAGTCAGTTTTATTTTTTATTTTTTTTCTTTGGCTATACATTATCAAGCAGATTTGCTGGAGAAAACATTATCCATACCTTTTTTTTTTTATTATTGTTTAGTTTTGGCAGGAATCAGGCCTAAGTGCTAGAAAATGCTACTTACAAGCTGAATAAACAGTGTGGGACTTCATAAACATAAAATTAGATCACTATGTCTGAATTGACTATTGTTTGGAGAGCAGCACCTCTCAGCAATCTAAATTTATGTATTCATCAGAACATTTCATGAAAGAAATTTCATTTCTACTACATTTTTAAATTACTTCTAAAAAATATTCAGTTTGGGTTGCATGTAATCAGATGAAAAGCTAATCTTAGTAGTCAATTAATTAAAACCAGCAGACATGACTTCTTGATTTCTGCTGCAAAATGTATTCTTGAAGTCCTTTTATCAAAGCTGGTATTAAATCGATTTGAGTTTAGTTTAAATTGCGGAAGTTTCTATTCCAACCAAATGCCTTAATCGGGTTGCGGCTAATCAGCTTTGTATGTGGCTAATTGAATTTGTAGACAATTAGCTAGAGTGGCTAATGTTTTTTGAGCTAAATGGAACTCTGAGATGTCATATATCTGTATTTATATATATGTCAGCTGCTGCTCTCTGAAACGGGCGAAGCTCAGTGTTGTTAATTAAATCTAAATGTAATGTATTGCATTAATGAATGTTGAAACGCATAAACCGCATTACTCTAGCTGGTGAAAAGGGCTGTTGTGGACCACTGTGAAATAAACTCCAGAAACCATGGAAAGAGTTCAGAAGAAGTTCTGACTGACTTTTCCCTCTCGACTCCTGAGGAAAACCCCTTCGCTGTCTGGCCACCGTCAGTCAAAAATCTTATGTCAGCAAATCAGCATTGAGCAGCCAGCTTTACGACCCACCCCTGCTCCAGAGACGCCCTAAAAGGTTTAGCCTCAATGGAAGTCATATATTTTGGCATTATCCTAACACGGCTCTGACTTTCTCGCTGAGTACCTCAATAGGCCGAGGCTTTAACCTCAACGGTTTGTTTGAAAATGTGTATTTTTCCATTGATTTTACGAAATATACAGCTGAGGTTTAGCCTTCCTAATATTTGCTAGTAAACAAGAAGAAGAAGAAGCGAAGCCGCGTAGCAGAAAAAAAAATCAGTTGTTGTGGAGTTTTGTGTGGGTATGGCGAGTGGGAAAGAACAGGAGTTGGAAGACACGCCAGCAGCACTTTATAGGTCTGCTGTATGGGAGCGCTTTGCATTTAGAGTGACCTACGATGACGGCTCCAGACCGCCTGCCCAAAGCAAAACATACAGCCTCCACTGTGGCTCCTTGTAGATCGTAGAGGGCATGCGCGAGATGATTAAATTCAAAGCAGTAAAACATGTGGAAATGATCCATGGTTTCCGCGAATTATTGAAAATTACAATTATTTTTTGGGGGATTTTTTTCATTAATTTTATTTTTAAAAATTCATTATTTTTTAATAATTTTTATAAAAATTTGTATTTTTTGGTGTAACAATAAACATATACCGAACCGAAAACCGTGACCACGAAACCATGAACCGAACCATGGATTTTGTGAACCGTTCCACCCCTAAAATATATATAGCTGAATTTATTAGCTATGTCAAACCTTGTACTATATCCATTCTTTCAATAATACTGACAAGTTTTCACAATGGTGGAAATTGGTCTATTAAAAAGTAATTTCTTAGATGGATGACAGGAGAAGAATTTGCTTTATGAATTTTTCTTATGTAGAAACTGAGTTTTATTTAATCAGTCAGGAGGAAACGTACACCAGCAACTCTTCCTGGCTTTTTTTTCTGCCAGAGAAGAGTGTTTTATCTGCAAACCTCCCTAAAGCCATATGCTGAGATGTTGCCTGTGGTTGTCATGACAACATCCATTATGTGCAGTTTTGCAGCTTTTTTTTGACTGATGCCACAAAAGATGATGCAGAGACAATAAATGTAATCCTGAGTGAAGGGTGTTAACATGATGCATGAAGGCTTTTGGGGTTTTTTTTAAGGTGGGGAGGCGATGTAGATTATGAATTTAACTGCAGAATTTTTGTTTTTAGAGTATTGAAATAACTTCATCGTAAAGCCCGATACTTTTCTTCCGCACCACGTTTATAATTTAATATTTGAGTAAAAAATGTTATAACCCAGACATTGAGAGTTTGGAGTCATCTGACTCAAGTAAGAAAAGACCT
>NW_015152367.1:59800-70353 GCF_000732505.1 Cyprinodon variegatus
TAAGAAAAGACCTTTTGGAAAAGGCATTTAAAAAACTTATATCAAAGCAAAAAAAGGCTGGTTCTGTCATTGGCTGCCGTTCAAAACAGCAAGTTACCAATTGGTCTTTAAAGACATGTGTTTATAGTTGGTTCCCACATGCCTTACGTCCAGTGTGCTGCAGCACAACAGGGCTTTTGTAGTAGCATGAAGCTTTGAACACATGGAACATGATTTGGCATCTGAACTGACAGAAAATCATGTCGTACGAGGTTGTGGAGCTTAGCACCCATTAAGATTGAATGGGGAGAAACACACCTGACACGATTTTCTGCCTAGGCAATTCAGCACCAATTTCATGGGTCTGACAAGAAGAGAGATGCGGTAGAAAAGTTAACCACATCGACTTTAGGGAAAATTAGAGATGCAACTATCAAGATTTCGGGAGTTGTATAGCAATCAGAAAAATCAGTATTTGACGATCACTGATCACAGCATTAGATCTATAAATTCTTCAGTACTGCCATTCTATACGTATACATTGTATTATTGTGTATAAGAATCACAGCAGTTGAGAAAGAATCATGAATTGACCACTCTTAGGGAAGGAGGAAGCAGAGGTGAGCTTTTTAATCATAATGGAAGATGGAGAAAATGTTGACAATGTATGAGGCTGGAATGCTCTTAAGAGGTTTGTAGGTGGCTTTAAAAAAAAAAAAAACATTTTAACTTAGCCCTGGAAGGACTGCTTCGTTGTCCTCCTTCCAGCGCAGATACCAACCAGTGGACTGCTTCACTGCACTGCTCTCTCTGCCCGGCAGGCTCCTCTTATTTAATTTTTCTACTTACAGCAGTCAGCCTCTAGAGGCAAGTCTGTAAGCCGTAGCCTCTCCCTGGCGGGCTTCTCAAAAGTACTGCTGTCCTACTGCCTGTCATCATTCTGTTTCCCCAGTGGACTTATCCGATCTACCACTGCTCATTCCAACCTCTGTAGTGTGCCTAGCTAATCAGCTGTGGCCTCTCCCTGTCCTGGCACTGTTTTCCCAACAGTCTCCTTCGATCTACTGCTGTGATTCCTTAGAATTCTGAAAAGCTGACCAGCAAGGCTCCCACTTGCTGATGTAGACATGCATTCACGTAAGTCTGCTTGGTGGGGATAGTGGAAAATAGAGATTTATTTCTCGTCTGGACAGAGTGTTCATACCCAAAATGTTTTACACATAACACTGAGCTGACACTGCTCAATACACAATAGCTGGCAGCGACACTGCACAGAGCAGCAACTCGCAAGGACCCCCAGAGTCTCAGCTGCTCTCTCCCCCTCAGTGACAGGTGTGAGGTGGGAGAAGAAACAGAGCAAGGCACCGAACCAAACTTTGTTTCCTTTGTTTTTGAAATGCCAGATGGGAAACTCATTGGATGCCATGGCCGTGTGAGAAATTAAGGCATTTACAGCAAAAGGTACATTCTTTTTACCAACATATCACAGCAAATATGGCAAAGCCACTCTATGCCATTGAACATTATAAACTTTACTGGACACGCTTCAGGAGCGTCAAAATGAAGCAGGAGACGCTTTTTTGCTGCTTGAAGCGCGTGTGGTGTGAACGTAGCATTAAGCAGGTGTGTTGCGCTGAAGGCCAGTTTTAGCAGTTGTAAATGTCCCAAGGGCAAAATAAGCAGTTATCCACAAACTACATCCATTTATCCACCTTTTGGAAATAAAGACTCAAATGATGTTGAAGAACCATGAGAAAATCATTGCATCTGTTTGACATTTGCTATGGATCGCACCCCTCCCCAGTTGTCCTTTACATTACAGACGGAATTGTCCCAAAGAACAAAAGAAACCCTCCAAAATAATCCTGAAGGTATCAGGCATTTTGATTTTTTGTAAATGTTTGAACGTTTCAAGCTAACCTGCTTGCAAACAGCGAATCATTCTTGTTCCCGTGAATGAAGTTGTCAGTAGGGACATTAGATTTTGCACCATGTTGCTTGGGAAATTTAGGGCGTACCAAAGCCATACATCCAGAAAACGGGCCTTACAATTTTGAATATTTTTAGTAAAGGGCGTATTATGTACATATACGCATTGCTAGCTAAAAGCCTGCTGGGAGGCTTTCTTTTGTTTTCAGACATGTCCGCCACAGACTGACTGGGCATGTTCAGTGTCCGTTTCCTTTTCTGTTTCGCAATCTCATATTCAGAATGGGGATGGGGATGTTTTGATTTCTATAGCATTTTTTTTGCCACTGAATGGAGCGCACAGAGAGACTGGTGTGCTGCGTTTCAACTCGCAACCCCTCACTCAAAACCTGTCTGCCTGTCGCTCAACTCTGGGGGGGGGGAAACACTGCTCTGCTGCATGTGCTCTCCTGCTTCAGTGCTTTACTTTTCGTGCTCAATAACGTTTCTGCATGCAGGCTCTGCTGTTTTTCTGGCCTTTTTCCCCCTACCTGACCACATTGTTTGGGTGTTAAATTTTGATCTGCTGAAAATGACTAGAAGGTGCATTTTTTGTTTTTTGGCAGCCAAATATTTGGTCTATCCCTACCTTAAACTGGATCTGGAGGGAAATAAGCCATTTTGGTGCAAAAATTCCTCTTCCTCTTTTAGAGTTGCACTTTTATTATCTGTTGAATATCATTACCTGCACATTTGTTAAGTTGGCTCTCCTGAAAGTCTATTTCTCTCTTGGAATCTGAAAACCATAAGGATCCCACAGCATAGCTATTTTGGTTTCTTAATAGCTTCTTGCAAACAGTTAAGGATGCTCATGTTGAGGCTTTTCAGTGCCTGACTTTTCAGATTGGCGATTCTCTGAGCCTCTTAACAAAAGCCTCAGTTCGCACACACCATGGCAGGAGACCACATTACCCTCTGCAATGATGATCAGGAGCCGTCGTGGCATGCTCTGCCTTTTCCTCCCGCCTACGTGAACAGTTAGATGATTGGGGAGTGCTGCTGAAGTGCTGGGAAGTTGTACAGCTATTTTCTTGTTGGCTTGTGTAACATGGTCTGCCATGAAAACTCTTGGTTTCTACTTTTCTCTGTAATCTTACCAGCTTTTTAATCTGTCATTGAACCAAAACCACCTCCTTTACACAAATTGGAAAACTGATCCTGCCTCAAATGTATTTTTATATGTGCACTTTCCCCCCCAAAAAATAATCCAACATTTTAGTCTATATTAATTAATTTAATTAATTTAACAGCCCCAGTACATTGTTGCTTAAATTTTATCCTATCACTTTATTAAGGGCTCTGCCATCGATGCAGTTGATCAGTTTTGCAAATTAGGGTGTTGGTTGGCGTTACAGGCCTGTTTTAGCTCTTACAGCATACTTCAAAATTTATTTTCATTTAGATGCTTTCACACCAAACATTTGGAAAGTTTGGAATCATTTTCATTGTCGGGTCTCTGGCACTGGTAAAACCCCAGGTCATGGTAGTTTATCTGGCTGTGGAGTGGTTTGCTTGCCATCTGAATGTGTGCCCATTTGCAACTTGTAGGGAGTGTGTTATGACCAACAGATTTTTATTTCGGCTATTTTATACAGTTGAACCTTGTGCAGCATTTCCAGAAGGGCCATGAACAAAAAAAAAGAAAACGTGGCCTGCTGCAGCATGTCTGCTGAGTTCAAGTTTAACAAAGAATCGCTCCTTTTAATTGTCTCGGTGTAAAAATGCTTTAAGATAAAGTTTACACTTTACATCCTTGCAAGCAGCTGTGAAGAGACCAGGCAGACATTTTGAGGCTTGTTTTTCCAGGTGACAGTTGGGCATGTTATCGTTAAAAACAGAAAATATTTGCATTTAAGGTAACTTCAATGAAAGTATCTTCAGTTTATTCAGTAATAATGCCTCAAGTTGTTGACTTTTAGTCTGAAAAGTTCAGATGACGATGACTGGAATATGCGCTTTTCATTTATTGTCAGATTTGAAATCTTTTGTAGACATTTTTGAACAGGAAGAAAAAAATACATTTAGATCACTGATCCATTTTAATATTTTTCCTATTTTCTTTTAATAAAAATCCAGATATTTTTGTGGTTCTCCGTCTGATCGTGAGCATAGGTACTTGACCTGCATATTTATTTATTTTTACCATGTTGATGCTCTTGTTCATTCTGCCATCTGATCTGTCCTCTCGAAATGCCACGGTGGCGCCCATCTCCATGGCAACCCTTCTGCCTCTGACATCAGTACCAGCACTCCACAGCCAATGAGGGAGGAGGGGAGAGAACAAGAGCCTTGACATTGTGAAATCCTGTTGCGATCCAGGCAAAGATGTAATTTGGGCGCTCCCAGCTGCCAGGACCAGCCTGGTAGTTGCTAGTTAAACGCACAAACGATCAGGCACCTATCAGCTTTGGTGCAGCCAAAGCAAGCTTCATCACAACATTCTGATGAAAGGATTTAATAACCATGGAGTTTAGCACTACGTTGTTGCATAGATATGCATCCTTAACAAACAAAGTGAATGCCAACTGCACTTTTCCTCTTGTGCTTTGTCAGGGGGAACAAACCGAGGCCGTTAAGTGATGCAAAGTAAAATTTGCACATTTGGTCCATCAACTTTGATCTTATCTCGTGGCCTGATTCGCTTTGCCAGAGTTGTTGCAAAAGCTGCAGTTTCCTTAAAATGTGCTCATGCAAATGTTGGGCCTTCTTTGTTTGATTCTTTTTCTTTTCTACTGCTGTAGGTGCAGTTAAGGGTGTTCTATAATTTATTTTAATATTTAAACAATTGAAACCAAGCTCTTAGTCAGATGCTTTTGTTTTGAATAATGTTGAATTATTTCATCCTTCTGCAGGGCGAGTTTTAATTTCATATACATTAAAATCATAAGTTTAGACTGTTGATTCAGAAAGTAGGAAACGGTGGATTTCTTGAATGCATCTTCTTACTTTATCCTATTTTATTTCATTAGATCAGTTTTACCCTTAAAAATGGGAGTAATGTAAAATCAATCCATCCTCTCCAGTTTGTTCTGTTAGAATTGTGGTGGTGTTGGTGCCCATCTCTGGGGAGGTACACCCTGGATAGGGCAGGGCAAAACGGAGACGTACAACCATGTACATACACACTCACACTTAAGGCCATTTTAAAGAAGCCCGTTAAACTAACAGACTTGTTTTTGGAGTGTGGGAAGAAGCCGGAGTACCCAGAGAAGAACCCATACATTTATGGGGAGAACATGCAAACTCCATGCAGAAAGACCCAGGCTGGGAATCGAATCGAAAATATTCTTGCTGCAAGGCAACAGTGCTACACCATGCAGCCACAATGTAAAACCTTTACAGTTTAGACGAAGTTGATGAATTAATGCTTTCTTGGACGTATACAGTTCTTTCATTTCTTTATGGATCAGTCGTTTTTCTTGTTTGCAAAACGATTGCATCACTACTTCTAGCACAAATAAGACCATTTTTATCTTATTCTAATGAAGATTTTGTTCTTTTTGGATCTAATCATCTGCCTGGACTCTCCCAAGTTAACTCAAGTTCTCTCTGAGATGAACTGTGTGCTTTTGATCTGATATCGTTTTACTTCCTGTGGTTACCCGGGTCAAACTGAAACAAGTTGAGATTGTTGATTGTTCCGGTTGAATGCTGCTATTTAGTTTTTACCCCCTTAGTTTTGTTTACATTCGCATCTAAGCACACAGACATTCACCACATACTGCTGCAGACCTCATCTTTTTAGTTTTGGTTAAATACAGGAAAAGCTTGTAATGCTGATCCTTTTAGATGTATAAACAGATAAACAATAGTCTAGTGTCATCTGTTAATATCAACCTTTTTTTTTTCTCCATTGAACAAAGTAATGGTCCTTAAGAAGAAAAAAAAATAAGGTGAGTTATTATAAGTATATATTGATGCATTACTGTGATAGCAGTTTTGGATTTTCTAGTTATCGTGTTAAAATGTTAATTAAACAACAAAGTTGTTAAGCCAAAGTCAGTTAAGAGGGAAGCTCCACATGAGGCCCAGGATGTCCTTTTATCCAAAAATGGTTTTCTATTGATTAAGAGACTGAAATCTCATTTAGAACCTACTCTAGTGAATATGAGTCTGATTTACTTTCATCTTTGATCTGAGGGTTTACTGAACACCTCACTTGTGATCAGTTAAGCAGAGGCCAAAAGTAGTCTAAAGTTGAAGATTAAGGTGCTCGAAGATTGTTCTCAAGTTTTATTCTATAGATTGGTAAACTTTTTTTAATATTTGGTTTGCATGCTATTACTTTGTAGTAGCCTGATAAACCAGACTAGATGTGAGATTAAATGTGTAATTTAGTCTGGCCCCGATGAATGAGACATCGGAAGATTGTTGATGAGAACAACACATTGTGTTTCAAACCATGTCTGTGCCTATTGGTCAACGTTCTGACCAATGAGCGCAACTGAATGACGTAGTAAGCATGACAGAAAGCTGGTTGGGGAGTGTAAACAAACAGCCTGTCGGTAAAACCATGAAAACGTCCTTCTCAAAAATGATTGAGCGTAGAGCCTCTTCTTGCTCACGTTTCAACAAAAAACCCAAGTCTAATCCTTCCAAAACTGATTCCAAAGCTGAGTCAAATGAGAACTGTTCGATAGCCATCTTCCTTGTTGTCCTTTCTACAGCGTCGCACTGCTTTGTCGTCACGCCCTCAAAAGCCCGCCCGCTTTGCAACCAGAAATTCAAAACGCTACAGGCATGCTAGACCACTTGCAAGCAAAAATGATTTTGGCCACTGCAAGTGGGGCTAGTTTACTAGGCTAACTTTGTAGAGTTCGTTGAGCTGAAATGATTTAATGTAGTTATGTGATTAGCTCTAAAAAAGCTTACTTAATCAACAATAAGAAAAACGACAATGCCCAATGTTTTTTTTTTTTTTTTCCTTTTTTGTCGAAGTTTGCTTTTTCATTAAATACCTGATGACATTGGTATGTTTTCCAAATCCAGATTGTCTTAAATATTATTAAAGCTGACTCACATTTTATCTCACAAGTAGGTATTCTTAAAATGCTAAATGTTTCATGTAGTCCACACATGGTAATCATTGGCAGCAGATTAAAATAATTGAACAATGTCTATTATCACACATATTTTTATTTATTTTTTGATGTGATTAAACTGCATGACAACTTTTTTTTTTTTTTAATGCTTTTGCTATCATTTGGCTCTTTTTCTTTTTTTAAATGTTTTAAAAGGGGATGATACTTTTAAAGAACATTACAAATTCCCTGCTTCCTATTTGTTTAAACACAGACTGGGCTTCCACCAACAAATGTAGTATCACCACTTCTGCTTTTTTCTTTTCTCACTTAATGTTTTAAATAGTAGAGTTATGCAGATGTTCTTTGAATTTCTAATGCGGTTAATGTTTGAGGTTTGATCTGTAAATATACACTTCGTCTCACCCTAATGTAAAAGTGGAGTCTGACCTGTAATAGAAATGGTTGTACCACAGTAAAGTGGTAAATGAGCGAATACGGCAGCTTGGAGTCTGTGTGCAGAGTGCATGAAAGGAAAGTTTCTTCATCAAAGTCACTTCCACTTAAGTTTCCTCACAGTTGGGGCTTTTTTTTTTTATCACAATGATTTTGTAATTTCTTTTGCCTCTTTGTAATTCTTCTGTTGATGTAGGTGCGTTATGCATCGCTCCATACCCCTGTTTCTTTCTTTTTTTCCCCCCATTTTATTGCGATAACAAGATTGGTTTTTAAAGCTTATATTTTACTAAGGTGGAAAGATACAGGTTTCTGTCTGAGGCATTCAGCTGTGGAAACTGTAATGGGTGGAAAAACATTAGTTTTTGTCTTGTTTTTTTTTTTTTTTCCTTTGCAAAGCCCCTCTCACCAGATTGGCCAAAAGCATACCAGTCTGACTTATGTTTAGGGAGGTATTAAAACAAAATAGGCACCACAAGAGCATTTGATATTGTATTATGGTGTGGCTTTTTAGAGATCTAAAAATCAACAAAAAATGAAATCACTTGTCAATAATCTAACATTTGAGTCTGCTACCACTGCATTGACTTGATCACTGCTTCTTGATGGTGCGTTTCTACGCACAGCACACCATCCTTGATGCGTTACTAATCCTATCCTGTTTTTTTCAGCTTCATGATGCCTATAAAGCCTTGGATCTGAAATTCAAGCCTCAATGTTCGTACATCTGCATTTAAACATATACTGTGAACCTCTCATCTTCCTCTTCTAACACGGTCTCTTTAATATCATCCTGGTTACAGTCCTGTTGCATAACGCTGGTGCTGCAGCAGAGAAAAAGCCTTGCATTCTTATTGCCATGGAAACTCCCCCCTCCTCCCCACAGCCAGGCTCCTCTCTACACACCAAGCATGCTCAGGCAAAATTATACATGCAAGGGAAACAGGAAAAGCATCCAAGTATAATCTCTTTAGAGTGCATTGTTGCACAGAGGACATCCTTTTGACCCTGCAGAGCTTTTTTTATACAGATTAAGTGGATATAAATTTGCACAAGAATAAGAAGCAGCTTGTAAATTAAATGTGCTTTTAAGAATTTCAATGAAGTTTCAGGTCTGTGAAATCCTATCTAGGCTATAGCAGCAGCTTCAAAGTTGGTATGGCTTTGACCTTTCTACTCGGTTTAAAAAGGAATGGGCTTAGCTTTGATTAATTTCATGATCTTAAATTTAGCGGGAAAAAAGGCAAAAAATGAAATGAAAGACAATGTCTTAATTGGTTCACATCCATTCACTGATTTTAAAGAAATATAAAAAAAATTTTTTTACACTAATTTAAAGAAAACATATTTGGAAATTCAGATGGACATGGGTGGGTGGGTAGGTGTGTGTGTAACCATCTGTTTAGTATGAACTGCTTGCAGGACACTCCCCATCGTTATCAGGGGAATTTTAAATCCACAGATACTAACTGTAGCCTCAAGTACAAAAGTTGTCTGACTTCTACAGCGATATTGCTGATAAAGTGGAGCAATTGAGAACCCTTCCAATGAACAGATGGCATCATAAAATGCACTACACTCTTTGTACTTTGTACTTCCTCAAGAAGTTCCTTCTGTTTACTGCTGGACTAACTGAATGTAATTTAAACTCTGTAACTGTCATATGTCTTAAAAAACCAGAGTAGTTTAATTTCTTAACTTTATCAAATCTTCCTAGTTTAATCAGGGCTAATTTTATGAACAGTCATTAAGTAACTTCCATGCATGAATGTTAAGTTATTGTGGTTCATGCTAGTTTTTCTTAACTAGGTCTGAGCTGTAAATCAATAGCTATTGCAATAGACACCTGATCAACATCAATAGTAAATATGTCTGATAAAATGTTCAATAATTCAACTGAACCACATGGCATTCTGGGGGATGTAGTCTGAGTAAAGGATTTGGCCTCTGAGCTTCTCAGACAAACTGTACAAAGGTGGACGTAGAGCTGACTTATTCATAAAGGTTAAGTTATTTATAAATGAATAGGGTTAGGGATACAATTTAAATTTGAGCTGATTTTCCTTCTGGTCCTTTTTTGGAATTGGTAAAGTAAAAACCAATAATCATCATTATGAAAGGTTTTTGATAAATTTTTCGATATTGCATAGCTCTAATAACGCGGACAGATTTTTATTTTTTTAAGTTTGAATACCTGTTTGAAAATCTGCTTCCTTGTTCTCAACTTTTTAAGTAAAAAAGGATAAATGTTCCTGCAGGTAAAGTATATTCAGTACCCGTCTAGTTAACGGTTGTGTCCATGATGATTAGGGTCCACACAGATGTTGGTTACCCCTTTTCCTAATCCTAGTCCGGTAGTTCTGGATGGAGAGAAGGTCGGCTCTAATGATTCTCTCATTGTGGACCATCTTCTGACGGCAACAGTTGGGGGAGGCACAGGATTACATTACTGTTATTCTAATCATTGCAGTTTTTTCTCTTGGATCTTATTAAAAGGACTTGGAAACTGTAGACACTGTGATGTAAAACCTCTAGATGGATTAATACCAACAACAATTCCTATTTTGATTTTTAAAATGAAGGGATAAAGTATCATAGTTTAGCATAGCAATAAAGTACACCCAAAAACTTTTATTGTTGAATCACAAACATTTTGGGTTTTCATTCAGATCCATCTAATAACACATTAAGAGTTTGGCGATTTTCTGTATTTGTTGATCAGCAGTTGAATACAAATTTAAGAAAAGTTATGATTTACATTTTTTTTTTTAAATATTAGATGTTTCATTAATGTAACCTGGCAGCAGCCAGATTGCAGCGAATTTTGACTTCTCGTAAGCTGATAAACTCCTGTCGGAAGAAAAGCACAGACATCTTTCCCATCTACAAATGGAAGTGCTTCACTTTGCCTCCTTTTTAAAATGAAAATTTTTTTCTATATTTCCTAAAATTGAGTCAATTGCGATATCAACAGGCGAGTCCTCCAGCATAGCCATGTTTGTTATGCCCCAGCAAGGCCCTTCTGACTCATCATTCTTACATGTCCCACCCCAAAAAACACTGCTTGCATGTTATTGGTTCGACCTGATGATGTTTCCAAGATGGATGTATTCGCATGGGTCTTTCAAG
>NW_015152368.1:0-2249 GCF_000732505.1 Cyprinodon variegatus
TAAAGCCTCCCCTAGAACTCCATGGGGGGGAGGCATGGGGGGAACACTGCCTAAGAAAGCTCACATCAATTTCTGACAATTTATGGGAGTTTTCGGCGAAGCCTGAGAAATTACTGTAAACTGCCGTTAACCTGTACTTCCACGACAATCTACAGTGCCGCATATTGACGAAAATCCCACTTTTCATGCAGTGTGTCTTAAGACTGAGCTCTTTGACTGCTGTCCTACAGTGATGAACATTAGGATGGGTGAATGCATGATCAGGATGTGATTGTTAAAACAGCAGGCAAGACTGCTCACTCCCAGAGTTGCTTTGTGGTGAACTACTTTTTGCTGAACTGGTACTGGTATTTTTCTGCTCTAAACGTTATTAGAGCTTTGGTCTGAAACATCAGCCCACATAACCAGATTAGACACAAGGAAATAAATGCTGTCTTCCCATTCTGGAAATATTTTTCGGGTGGAGGGCCCTGTCCAATACACAATGGGAGACATAAATTTCGAAAAAGCAAATTCAAACCTTCCAAAGAAGTTGTTCTGTTCATTTAGGAAGTCTGTGTTTGCTGCATCTACCGGGGGCAGGGTGTGTTGTAGTCCGTGATCATCCAAATGCCTTTCCAATCCTTTTAGTGTTGCTGTCATCATGGAAAAGATCCTAGATCTTCTGGTTGTGGTTCTGCTTTGCTGATCTCATGGCACGGTTTAAGTGCCACCAGACTTGAAAGCTGAGTTCCGTGCTTTTAGCAGTTTCTGAACCTCTCCATTTATCCAGGGTGGTTGGTTGGCACGGGTGGTGATTTTTTTTTTGATGCTGATGTTCTCACCACATTTGTTGATGTAGGTTGACACAGTCATGGCATATTCATCTATATTTAACAAGTTGTCATATGTTGCTGCAGCTTTGAAGATGTTCCAATCAGACCATTCAAAACATTCTTGGAGTGTTTCCATGGCGCCCTCAGACCAGACTCCGAACACTTAACTGTCGGTTTAGCCCTGATCAGCTCTGGCTTATATGCAGGGATAAGCATGAGAGATAGGTGATCTGATGAACCGAGGTGGGGGCGGGGGACTGCTCTGAATGCATCTTTGATGTTAGAGTAAACCAGGTCTAAAGTGTTTTCACCCTGAGTTGCAAAGTCAACATGTTGGTAAAAATGAGGGAGAACAGTCTTCAAGTTAGCCTGGTTAAAATCCCCAGCAATTATGAAAACACCCTCTATGTATGCAGATTGGAGCTCAGAAATAGCCTGGTATAGAATCTTTATGGCCTTTATAGTGTTAGCACTGGGGGGCATGTAAACAGCAGTGATGCTAACCACACTGAACTCTCTGGGCAGATAGAACGGCCTGTAGTTAACAGTCAGATACTTGATGTCAGGAGAGCAGAAGCTGCCGACTGGTCTAGCATTCTTGCACCAGCTGTTGTTGATGTAAATACAGAGTCCACCACCCCGGGTCTTACCGCTTAGTTCTTTGTTCCTATCGGTGTGGTATAGTGTTAGCCCCTCCAGGCTAATAGCATTGTCGGTATTGCTGGATGTAGCCAAGACTCCATCAGAATGATGGCGCAGCAGTTACATATCTCCTTCCTTGATGAGAGTTCCAGTTGGAGATTATCCATTTTGTTATCCAATGAGCGCACGTTGGAGAGCAGGATTGATAGAAGCGGAGGTCTGTGGGGATTTTTACTTAGCTTCGCAGTTAGCCCTCCTCTGCATCCTCACTTTCTCCATCTCGCACATCTCTTCCTTCTGCAGTTGCGTTCCGCTGTTGTTTTGTTTACATCCGTCCGTAGCACTCTGCAGCTTCTTAAAGGGTCAGAAATGTCTGGATTTAAAACATTTTGTGACCGTAGCTCCAACAGGCGTTGGCGATCATAGATTCGGGTTAGATATCTATTCTGTATCGTATTAAGTGAAATATATATATATACTGCTTGGCCAAAAAAAAAAAGAAGTCACCACCTGGAGTCAACCAAGCAAATAGGTACGAGCCTCCTATTGGATAATTACTGCATGGGCGATTATCTTTCACCTGGCAACAAGTTATTTAACCCCAACTGGTGCAATGATTTGCTTCTTATTTCCTAAACAACCATGTCGAAAGACACAGCCCGTGGTCGTGGAAAAGATGTTAGTCTGTTTGAGAGGGCTCAAATCATTGACATGCATCTATCAGAGAAAACATCTAAAGAGATTGCAGAAACTACTAAAATAGGGGGTTTTCAGGTGACGTCACACTCACGT
>NW_015152368.1:2806-12201 GCF_000732505.1 Cyprinodon variegatus
AAGAAATGTGGCCGGAAAAAAATCCTTAATGATCGTGATCGGCGATCACTTAAACGTGTGGTGAGATCAAATCGAAGAAAAACAACAGTAGAACTCAGGGCTATGTTCAATACTGAAAGTAAGAGCATTTACACATGCACAATGCAAAGGGAACTTAAGGGATTGGGAGTGAACAGCTGTGTAGCCGTAAGAAAACCACTAATCAGTGAGGCTAACCGGGAAAAAAGGCTTCAATTTGCTAGGGAGCATAAAGATTGGACTGTGGAGCAATGGAAGAAGGTCATGTGGTCTGATGAGTCCAGATTTACCCTGTTCCAGAGTGATGGGCGAATCAGGATAAGAGAGGCAGGTGAAGTGATGCACCCACCATGCCTAGTTCCTACTGTACAAGCCTGTGTGTGTGTGTGTGTGGGGGTTATGTTCTGGGATTGCTACAGTTGGTCAGGTCTTGGTTCAGCAACAGTATGTGCTCAAAGAATGAGGTCAACTGACTACCTGAATATACTGAATGACCAGGTTATTCCATCAATGGACTTTTTCTTCCCTGATGGCACAGGCATATTCCAAGATGACAATGCCAGGATTCATAGGGCTCAAATTGTGAAAGACTGGTTCAGGGAGCATGACCCATCATTTTCACACATGGATTGGCCACCACAGAGTCCAGACCTCAACCCCATTGAGAATCTTTGGGATGTGCTAGAGAGGGCTTTGCGCAGAGGTAAGACTCTACCATAATCAATGCAAGATCTTGGTGAAAAATTAATGCAACACTGGATGGAAATAAATCTTTTGACATTGCAGAAGCTTATCGAAACAAGGCCACAGCGAATGTGTGCTGTAATCAAAGCTAAAGGCGGTCCAACAAAGTATTAGAGTGAATGACCTTTTTCGTGGCAACTTTTTTTTTGGCCAGGCAGTAAAATTTAGACCTTGCAGAAATGTTAAACAGCAGAGTTTGTAGTTGTATATTCTATTTTTAAATGGTTATGGCAGTCCTATCGATTGTTTTGGCTAATGATTTGCAAGATTGTCTTTGAATGCAATGGCATAACTTGGTGGTTTAGAAAAGCTTCTTCCTGCTAAGGCCCCTTGTTAAGTCCAACATTCAATTACATGACTTTATGAAAGTAATCCATGCCTTACCTTATTTTAGTCCAATTAGGGTAATTCCCTGCAAAGTGTTTTTTTTATACATCCTCATCTAAATAATGGCAGCATCTGTGGCATACCTTTTGCACAGAAGATGTTTGATCATATCACAGCTGTTCTGCCCAACTTTGATCTCGCTATTTGTTCATTTCAAGATGCATCTTGGAATGTTAATAGCAGTTTGGAACTGTAATGGAATGTCACCACCAAATTTACTTTTAGGCATTAAAGCACNTTCTAACAGTGAGAGACAGAATCCCAAAGAAAATTCCAGAAAATCACATCATATGAATTTTATTAAAATTGATAACCATCTGATGAGGAAAAACAAGTATTTGACCCTGGACAAACAGCATGTTAATATTTTGTAGAAAAGCCATTATTGGCCAGCACAGATGTCAAATGGTTTTTATTGTTGGTGACAAGATTTTTGCACATTTCAGCAGGGATGTTGGCCCACTCCTCCCTACAGACAGCCTCCAAATCATTCAGGTTCCGAGGTTGTCGCCTGGCAACTCGGATTTTAAGCTCCCTCCAAAGATTTTCTATTGGATTCAGGTCTGGAGACTGGCTAGGCCACTCCCGGACCTTGATGTGCTTCTTCTTTAGCCACTCTTTTGTTGCTTTGGCGGTGTGCTTAGGGTCGTTGTCGTGCTGAAACACCCATCCTCGACCCATCTTCAGCTCTCTCACTGAGGGAAGGAGATGTTGGTCCAGAATTCCACGATACATGGCCCCGTCAATCCTCCCCTCAATACGATGGAGTTGTCCCGTCCCCTTGGCTGAAAAGCACACCCAAAGCATGATGTTGCCACCACCATGCTTGACAGTGTGTTACCAATCGTTTCTTTTGTAACTGTGGTCCCAGCTGCCTTCAGTTGATTCATCAGTTCCCCCCTTGTGGTTTTGGGATGATTCCTCACCATTCGCATGATCAGGGACACCCCACGAGGCGAGATCTTGTGTGGAGGCCCAGACCCAGGGAGGTTGGCGATGGTGTGGTGCTTCTTCTATTTACTGATAACTGCACCGACAGTTGATCTTTTCTCTCCAAGTTGCTTTCCGGTTCTCTTGTAGCCCATCCCAGCCTTATGCAGATCAACAATCTTGTCCCTGATGTCCGTAGAAAGCTCTTTGGTCTTGCCCATGGTGGTGATGTTGGATGCTGGTTGTTTAGGTAGTGACAGGTGTCTGTTATACAGGTAACGAGGTGAGGCAGGTGTATTTGATGTAGATAATTGGTTGGGATTGGGGCTGTGTCTTAAAGAAAGACTAACTGGCTTGTAGGAGCCAGAATACTTGCTGTTTGGTAGGGGGTCCTATACTTCTGGAATTTTCTTTGGGATTCTGTCTCTCACAGTTAGAATGTACATATGATTAAAATTGTAGATTGTTGCATTCTTTGTAAGTGGGCAAACCTGCAAAATCAGCAAGGGGTCAAATACTTATTTCCCCCACTGTATATCATGTCAGGGCCTGGTGCTGTCCAGTTTTACCTACCTGAGACTCTTACTTGGATGTATCTCACTGTGATGGTGACTGGATTCTGTTCAGGGAGGTTGCTGAGGTCCTTTCTCAGAGCTGGCTCCTTTTAAAAAGAAAAAGGGGGGTGGGGGGTGTTAACTCCCCTCTAACTTAGGGTCCTGGCTCTCCCTTGCCAGAACAGTGGTATTGTACCTCGTCAATGTGAAGTTGTGAGAGCAGTTGCTGATTATGGATGTTAGAACATTGAGCTACTAGTTGTCTCACCGTAAGTGTGGACTGTGGGTTTCGAGGTGACCATTTCTCCCACATCCTTTGCATGTAGCCCGTCTGACTAGGGTTACTGGATAACTTGCATTCTAACAGAGCCTTGTTCTCGCATCTCGCCCATTTCCTTCTTGTTCCAGTAGCCTATTTTCCATTAAGGTGCTCTGGTTCCCCAGCACCTTGTTTGGCCAGGCGACGTCTGAGCTGGCATGTCATTCACCGCCCCTCACTCAACGTAAGCATTGTCAATTAGCAACAAGACAGCTGACACCCAAAGTATGGATGCCAAACTTCTTACTAATGTTCTGTGTAATAATTTAATTTCTGAAGAAAGATTCAGCAGTAGCACCATTGTTACAGATATGAGATTTGTATTCCCCACACTACAGAGATATTGGTATCTGTGCTTAACTGTCAGCCAAATCCATTTGTAAAGAGACAGATTAAACATTTCAATTAACCAAACGTTACCCGTGACATATCTCTCTCGCCATTTAAAATAAGTATTTTCATTAAATTAAGAAATAACTATTCACAATTATTTTATTATATTAAACTGCATTAGAATATTCACCGCTGTTTGTCGCCATTTCCTTTTTCCTCTAATGCAGCAGCTGGCTGCCTTGACTCGCAATGACTCATGAAATACCCTACGCTAGTGAAGGATACAGTGGATCTGTACTTTAAACCATGCAAAAAGAGGGCTGTATTTGTTGGGCATATACGAAGGAGTCTTGTAATCCCAATGGGTCACGTCATCACGCTATAGTGTAATCAGCGGACGAATCTGGCCTTTGTAGGACGCAGCCACCGAATTTGAATTCTGCATATGTGAAAATAAAATTGAAATATTTAAAAATATATTAATATATATTCTTAAATGTGCAAGATAAATATTTAAACTTTTTTAATGAAGAATAAAGCTTTTTAGTCGTTGTTGGTTTGGTGACATATTTCCACCCTGGGGTCAGAGATGGGGACTCAAGTTTGGGACTTGTACTGGAGTCGCACTTAAGGTGCATATTTAATTATTTCAGACTCCACTTAGACTTGCATTTGAAGGACTTCAGACTCGACTTGGGCTCGGAACTTCAGACTTGTGAACAATGTTTTATTTTAAAATATTTTTTTGTTTTAATACTTTGACTTTCTGAATGCTGCTCGACTTCTTTTCTTACCTCCACACATTACAGGTAGAATAACAGGAGAGGGGCGATAAGGCAGTCATGTAAAAACCCTACGTGATGCAGCTTCTGTAGGAAAAAAATATGTTATGCTAGGTCACCCACATCTAATGTTATTCTTTTAATTTTAATCTTTCTGAAGGACTGTTGTGGAAATGTTTCCACCAATAATTTCTTTTTTCCCTTTCCGCTCATTTACTTTAGCCAACAGTAACTGGGGATGGGTGCTGCTGTCTGTGTTGGGAGCATTGTTCCGAAACTGCCTATTGGTTAAATATCGGATCTGTTGGTTTGTGAAATTATATTATTATGGATTGCTATTCACTGTGTACATAGTAGCTACATGGGTAAAGGAGAGACACACAGTAGCACTCAATGAATTCAACCAGCAGCTACTCCGGTATATGTTGTGTAAGTAAAATTTCAGAGATGGATTGGTTATGGTTGGGCTTTTTCAGGACCATGACTCCAAGTTACAGGTTAAAATTAACACATATCTGTTGTTTTCTGATTGAACAGACATAGTCAGACTGTAGCGCTTCTAGATATCTTGAAAATTATATTTTCTGGCATAATTAAAAATTTTAGACATGTTCATAAATCTGTTTTAAGGAGAAGACAGAGACACAAGCACGGACGACTGCAGATTTAAAGGTGAAAAAGATTTACTGGGATATGCAACATGCATTAAAATAGATCTTCAAGTTTACCAGAAAGTGTAGAAGGAAAGAAATATGCTATGCTATAATTAAATTCAACATATCTTTTTTTCTTTTGTAATTCAGCAAGTCTCAGAAATAGCTGTGCCAGCCAACCAAGAGACAGATACAGGCAGACTCACAGGACATAGACTTAAAATTAAAATATAAGAAACCTACAAGAAATAAAGCACAAATAATAGAGCAAAAATCAGTGTATAAATGATTTTGTAAATATGACGTTCAATAAATAGGCTTTAGCTGTGGACGATATATGGGACACATTTCTAACTTTGGTTTTGATGCTTGTGTAATAGAATAATCACTGATGCAGCTGAAAGAGAAACTATCCATCCATCCATCCATCCATCCATCCATCCATCCATCCATCCATCCATCCATCCATCCATAAATACATACATACATACATACATACATACATACATACATACATACATACATACATACATACATACATACATACATACATACATACGTACATACATACATACATTTCCTGAATGGATGGATGTAATTGAAATTGTGTACATACTAGGGATGCATGATATATTGCTGTTGGCATTGGTATCAGCTGTAATTCGTCATGTTTTTATACATAAATGTTTTTGAGTCCTAAATAAATAATGCACCAAAAGGCATCTGTCTAACTACATAACTACGCTAATATTGGTACACTTTAAAAAATATATGATGATGGAGAAGACCAAGCACTAATCTAAATAAACATCATTGTTCGTTTACAGGTTCTCTAAATTCAGTAAAGCAAAAAAAAAAAAAAATGCCAAGCAGAGAGGGACAGAGCAGCATTGAGTCTTTTATGACAAAAGGACTGCAAGTGTACATCCAGGGACATCACAGACATAAAGCTATTACTTAAGCAATAATATAGAACTTTATTATTTCATGTAACCCCCCCACTATCTTTGATCGACACGCCCAGGTTGAGTGGTAGAGGAGAGATACTGCCTGCCAAGTCGCAGCACAGTTACCAAACATCTAAGTGAGCTCACTGCAGAAAAAGTATCCAAGATTAAATCCAAGATAATCTTTTCAGTGACTGAGATGGAAACAAAAGGGGGAATAAGCAAGCATGACCTCATAAATTATTGCACTTCTTTTAATTAAACATGTGATTATAACTTATTGTGCTATTAATTGATTATTGCAACAGGCAGACTGAAGACTTGAGACTTAACTTGGATTTGAGCTCTCAAGACTTGAGACTGTGCAGTAGCTCCTCTTCACTGCAAAAGATAGGACCATCCGGGGGGCAGCTCTCATCCTCCCAGAGCTGAAGGCAACTTTATTTGCATACCACCTGCCGCCACAGCACAGACATCACAGTCGTCTGCTATAAAGTGCGGCTGATTTTCAGGTTTTTATAATTATTTAGCAACAAGGCTTGGCTAACTGCATGCAGCGGGGCTTATGCTTTATTCTCTGCCTCCTTTTTTCAAATGTCAGGATCTGTCCCAGCATGCATTAAGATAGGTATGACTGATTTTTATAATGTTGTTTTTTTTTGTTGACATTCATATAAATATACTGATGTGATAACTTAGTATATGTTTGACTGGTTTCTGGCTTAAGTCTATTTTGAAGTTATAGCCGCCCCTGGAGAAAACTCTACCAGCCACCACTGGTTATATCTTTACAGTAACTACAATTTAACACATGTATAAAAAATGTTAGTCTGTACACATCTTCATATAATTTGGCAATTAAGTGATTTTGCTTTTTCTCTAGACTTGATTGAAAGAGCCAGTGAATGTTGTCTTAAAGTGTTGGAAACAGTTTTAGCCCAGACAGCTCTTGTGCTCGACACAATTTATGTTCAATGAGTTAACAAAAAATTGGTAATAGCTTTGATGTTTTTAACTTGTCTGTTATGTCATAATTAATCATTGATTGTGCTTTATCTGTACGTGATTTCATAGTAATTTCTTTTTTATATATCTTTTATTTATCTTAATGTTCTTGTCGTGATCTTGGCGCTGATGGCTTGCTATATTGCTCATTCCATTCGCCTGTCTAAATCTGCCAAGTTGCTCATTACCGCATATCTGATCCACCTGTTCCAGCTCCTATTTATGTTGCCATCATTGCCAGATTATTTTAGACGAGTGTAAGACTTTTCTAGAAATCTGTGAGTTTCTGATATTCTGATCCTGACTAGTTTCTGTCCCTGGACTTTTGAGTTTTGGTTGCCCCTATTCCTATCAAAACAAGGATTCTTATTCTTCCTCTCAGACGAAAACACAAAAGCATGGCATAATTGGGCATGGTAACAAAATCATATTTATTTTGCTGTTTGTTGCATACTTTCTGAACTATTATCTGTGGAGAAAGCATGTCCAATGTTGACATTGAAAAAGTTTAGTTTTTATATGTCAATAAAAATATGAAAATATTTGTATGCATTTTATAAGTTATGTCCCATCCCCATGGTATTCATCTATTACGATGAACATCCAGAGGTGCAGGTTGTGCTCATAGCATTACACCATGCAGGATGCTTGGCATTTGCCAGAAAACACCAGAATTGGCAAATTCCTCACTGGTGCCCTGTGCTCTTCAAAGATGAAAGCAGTTTCACACTGAGCACAGTGACAGACATGACAGAGTCTGGAGACATAGCAGAGATGTATCTGCTGTCTGCAACATCTTTTAGCATGACCAGTTTGGCACTGGGTCAGCGATGGTGTGGGGTGGCATTTCTTTGGAGGGCTGCACAGCCCCTCATCTGCTCACCAGAGGTAGGATGCTATTGGGTACCAAGATAAGGACCCCTTGTGATACCATGTGCTTTTGCGGTGGCCCTGGGTTCCTCCTAAAGCAGGACGACGCTAGAGCTTATGTGGCTAGAGTGTGTCAGTTTTATGGTTCTCTCATTTGGGACTCTGAGTTTTTAGTTTTCTGTTTTCAGTTGTTTTGTTTTGCTCGTTGGTTTATTTTATATTATATTCAAGCAGTCTTTAGTTACTCTCTTGTGCTTGTTTCCTTTCCACTTGGCTTCCTTCTAGTTAGTTCCACTCACACCTCATCCATATTCAGACAATCCTTTATTCTGTTCCCCTTATTNCCGGCTTTAGATGCTGAGTCTGACTGTGTTGGCCAGAGGTCTGCTCTGGATGGTTCTGACCTGAAAGGTGTTTCCTCTGTGTTCCTCAGCATCACTACCTGAGCTTAAATTGGCAGATGGTTCAAACTCAAATCAGTTCCAGACAAGATGTTCTGGAACAATCATCAATGTTTCCATCCATCTCCATTTTGGATTGCTAAGCTAGCTCTAAAATAGTTCTCTCTCTGACGTCACCAAAAGGAAACGGGTTTTTACTAGCTGTTAATCAGCGTGCTGCTCTGGAGCTACTAATGTACGATATCTATGTTAAAAATTAGCCTGTTTGATTCATAATAACTCAGAACCCCCTGCTATGTCCTGCTGCATGATTTCAATAAAAATTAAAAAAACAATATTGCATCATCAACACTTTAAATTCTCCCAGTGGACCAATGCTTGTGATGCTGTTTGGGTGTGACAAGAAACACCAAATACAAAGGTTCCTATCAGGACTTTAGTATTTAGATAAAATATAATTTGCTGCATACTTTAACATAAAACGTCCTACAGTCCCAGCCCTAGTTTAATTTCATAAGAATTGTTTTGCTTCGCCCTGCATTATTCCGCCCTGACCAGATGTATTTTCTACCCTATTATTGTTCTACTGCTCTTGCTATGTGTTCGCAGACTGTCTCTAGCTTCTGTCATCGTAGCGACCCCTTCTTTCCGCCCACATTGACCGCGGACATGTTGCTGTTGGTGTTTAGATCTGACTTATAATGGCCTATTGGGTGCTAAGTATTAATCTTTGCATATCTTCCTCCCAGTATATGCACATTTTGGTGGTCCGCACTTTAATAAAGGCTTACACGTTGTTCCTCTTATTTTACACTATATTGCACTTGTTATTCAGGCAAACCTTTGCTCACAGTGTGGAAAAAATGTTCAATATTGTCATATATTTACTTGCAGTTTGAATAAAGACCGAGATCTGGTTTAAGGTGTATTGCCGTGACTTTAGTGGAAATGGTTAGCTTACCAGGAGAGGCGAGGTCCTTTGTGTGTTTTTTTTCACGTGTTGAGTCCTTTGATCTCTGAGGAGAATCTCTTTGTTCTTTGTCCTTCTCTTTTATTTCTTTTATCTTCTTTCCGAAGAATGAAGCAAGCTTCTTTTTAATCTTTGCTTGTCTCAGCTTCATCTTTTTTTCACTTTCATCTTCATCTGAAGACGAGGAGGGAGAGACACACTCCTGCAAAAAATAAAAAATTATTTTCTTGAAATACAGTTTTAATACTGAAAATATTGGCTTAAACCACTACTCTCAGTAGACTAGCAGTTGTTTTCTTTCACTTAGTGAAAAGAGAAAAAACAATTTTTCATTCAGACAGTTTATACAGAGAATGATGCCAGGGATAGAGGAGTTGGTCCAGCAAGCGCCAGAGCGACTATTACCCCATTTACAGTACCCTTGAAACACCGTGCAGAGACTGAGATAACTTATCGTGTGTTAATGGAAAGCAAACTGAACT
>NW_015152368.1:13609-16484 GCF_000732505.1 Cyprinodon variegatus
TAAATGGGGTAATTATCTCCGGGCAAGCCTTGAAACGCCTCCTCGTGGAGGACAAGGTGTCTGGAAAGAGGGAAGTCTGCCGTCAACCCAGTCCCAGACTAAAACAATGGAAGAAAAATAAGGTATTATGGACCCAAAACAAAGGCTGGAACTAGTTAAGTGCATTGTTTCGGTTGATAAGCCATTTCTCCAGTTGTTTGATTTTGCATAAATTCACTAAGGCTGTCAAAATGAACGCTTTAACGTAACAGGCTTTAGGCTGCACCGATTCTTTTAATCCGAGATTAACGCAGTTATCTTTAAACCTCGGCCAACTTCAAATTCCACAAATCAGGAGGCAATGCACTGAGGTCTATTAAATTCAATTCAATTCAGTTTATTTCTATAGCGCCAGTTCACAACACATGTCATCTCAAGGCACTTTCCAGTTCACCAGCTCATCCAGTCAGATTGATTTAAAGTTTTCTATCTAAGGAAAACCAGCTGATTTCATTGACTCATTGACTCAAATGCAATCCCTCACACTAAGCATGCTTGTAGCGACAGTGGAGAGGAAAATGCTGTGAATCAACCACAGCCCAGTGAGAGAGCATTTTGAAAGGCAAGTTCAGCTATAAAGTTTGTCCAGATGGCTGTCTGAAAGGAAAAAAGTAGCTTGTATTTATTGTTGCAGGAATTTATGCACCACCGGAGTGCGTCTAGTTTCAAATACCACTTGTTGGCCAAGCACACAGTGGATGCAGTCAGCCCCCTCCTTGCACGCTGGATAATTTCAAAGGGAAGCAGCAGGACAACTCTACAAGCCACAAACTTCCACGATCAGTAGCCAAATGGGCGGCGACAGCATGCAGGCCGATAAGTATTGTGGAGGACGATGGTCTGCGGGAAATAATACACATGGATCCAACACTGGACATATGAATTACCTTGTTGAGATACTACTACCAAGAACATCCATGACCTGTATGAAAACGAGAGAGCCACGGTGGCGGTGGCAGTGGAGCAGACAAGCACAATTGCGCTGACCGGAGACTACCTGACCTCACTAGCTGCAAAGGGAAAAAACTAAATGGGTGCTTACACCAGAAGTTTCTGTTAGAAAAATGTAAATGTCATCATTTTATTTCTATTAACTTACAGGCATTTGCCCTGTCAAGAATGTTTTGTTGTTTTAACTACAAACGGGGAAGGTGTGACGATCTCGGCACTGATGCTGGCTTAATCGCCGACTCGACACACCTGCTCACTCCACCCTGCCTGCTGTTATCACTTATTGGATACATCTCTATATATACCTAATTTAGATCTGTTCCCAGTCCCAGATCGTCTCAAACCAACCGTTGAGTACCTTCCAGCATTTCAATCTTTTGCCTGCCTACCTGTTACCTGACCTGTTTTCTGCCTTTTTTCGCTGAGACTGCCTGATCCCTTATCTGATCCTGTCTGCCTGCACAGAATCCAAACCAGATCTGCCTCTGGACCCCTGCATCAGGTCTGCCTTGGATTGCCTGCCTGTGAGCCTGAACCCCACTCAGTCAGTGAGTGACCGAGTCTGCCTGACCCCTCTGCTTCTCTGAACCTGCCAGTTAAGGGACCCTGGATCGGACCTGGACCTCTCTTCAGGATTGCCCCTCTGTACCTTTGCTTGGATCCGATCACTGGAATCAGTAAACGGACTGTCTCTGGAGCTCATTGGCCTCAGTCCTCAGCAAACCATCCGCCGCTCAACGGCCACTGCTTCCACAAGCCCCTTCCTCTAACTAACTCCTGCCCCGGACCTACACGGAGCCAACTGCCCACTCTGAGACACAGTAACAGGTTAGTGATCCAGCCTCACCCCCTCTCTAGTTTTCCTCTTGCTGATCAATAACCTGTTGTCTCCACCAGAGGGGATTCCCTGACTGAGAGCTGCCTGCGCGCTCCCTGTGCCACAGAGTCACTAATAAAATCTGTTGACCTGTCTGAGTTGTTTGCTGGGTCCAATTTCCTGTACATTACAGAAAGCAAACATTGTGGCAAGATTATTGCTGATGCTTTTTTTCTACTGCTCATTCTCGGGGGGCAGTGGGGAGAGAGGTCTTTAATAGTGTTTCTGATTTGCTGATCCCGATCTGCCTCTTATCCACTGAACTTGCCCTGTTCCTGTCTTGGCTCAGTGGAGAGAGCTGTATTTTTGCGTTTCCGTAGTGTTCCTGATATCCTGACCTGTTCTGCTTCTCAACCCCAGAGCCTGCCGGTTCCCGTCTGAATGTTCTACCTGAGCTCTCTGTGGAACCCTGGAACCCTGAAAGAGCATGTTCCTGTTTTTATCGGTATCCCTGACCGGGCTCCTGACTCCTGCTTGTTCACTACATCTGCAGAATCTAGGACACTGTGGGCGGCGCACGCCGCATCTCGTTGGCAGCCCACCGGCTGCATCCTTCCACGTTCTATGGATATGGACTGAGCTGTTAAACCAGGTTAGTGAGTCATATGGATAATCTTTCTCCGTCAGATTATCTTGGTCACTAATCAGTGTTTTTCTCCAAGCAGAGTTTCCAGTGATGTGCGGTGCCCTGTCCTAGCCGCTGACACCGCTCCTTTTCTTTTTAAATTAACGCTTTGATTTAACCCATTGTCTGTCTCGCCTTGAATTCTGGGTCCTTCTGTCCTGCCGCATTACAAAATCTACGCTGATACGCTGAAATTAGTGCCCATTCTCAGTCTGGGGCACAGTGATTCACCTACATGTTATGAATGCTGAATTACCATATAGAATAAATTATAAACAGATTAGTTTGTGCCTTTAACTCGCTGCCTATAGGAAGACGTTACTTGGATATAACCTAACGGAATATCTTCAGAACGGCTCCAAATGACACTAAACTCATATGGG
>NW_015152368.1:18194-19870 GCF_000732505.1 Cyprinodon variegatus
TGTCAAACTTTTGGTGTCGATCATTCGATTTCATCCTGGACACTACAGAAAATGGGCTTAAAGTGTAAAAAACCGAACTTCTCCTTTAAGACAGCAACTCAGCTTGTGCTCTGAGAAGGTTCCAGGTTGCCGGTTCGATCCCCACAGTTTGCACTCTGGGTCTCTGAGCAACACCTTTAACTCCACACTGCTCCCTAGCAGCACCACAAAGGCCCACTGCTCCCCAACGGGATGGGTTAAAATTTAGAGGTACATTTCTCCAGCGTGATAATTAATAACGTTCAAATATTATTATTAATTCTATCAAATATTGTTAAAAAAATCTATATATTAACATTTTGCATTTAAAATAAAAAAAATGTATCCCCTGTCAAATATGCTCTATCCAGCAGAGTTGTTTTCGACAACCATCTTAGATTCAGTCTTAGTTTTTGGCCGTTTCTTAATTAACAAGAACGTGAGTACAGACTTGTGTCGTCGCCAAGTAAGTTCTTGAGAAGAACACAGGAAAGTCTGAACTCTGGGAGAACGGGAGAATGGAGCTTAAATATGGGTCAATTGGAGCTGACGCGTACTGATGACATCACCACATGCTCAGCTCGTCTGGAGCTGCATTTCACCTCCTGTTATTAATAGTCTCTACATAATAAAAAATTCTGATTTTTTTTTCATTTAGTGGGGGAATAATAATGAACACAGTCAGATAAACACAAATCAAATGAACATTTTGCCAAATAAAACAAAAAATCGCCATCATAGCCAGCGGTCCTTCACACACGGCTATGCAGAGAGAGGACTGCTGCAGACGGGCTAACGTTAGCCCTGGCAGCTGTAGACGGGCTAACGTTAGCCCTGGCAGCTGCAGACGGGCTAACGTTAGCCCTGGCTGCTGCAGACGGGCTGACGTTAGCCCTGGCTGCTGCAGACGGGCTGACGTTAGCCCTGGCTGCTGCAGACGGGCTGACGTTAGCCCTGGCATTTTGCACCTATGCAAACCAGTATGTCGCATTTGTCATAAAACAGTAGCAACTGAGAGCAGCAATATAACCAACCTTAACATGCACCTAAAGCACAACCACCCAATGAAGTTTCTCCAGCTGGGGACAAAAAGTACAAGCGGTGGCCCGTCTGCGTCTTCAGGTTCGCGACAGTCCACCATCACTGAAGCAATTAATCGACAGGCAGCACACTAAAGGACGGCACAAAGTGGCGCGCGCTCACAGACAGCATAGTTCATTTAATTGCTAAAGAGATGCTTCCACTTAATATTACGGAAGAGGATTAGGGCCACTGAAAAAAATAAATAAAAGTTAACTAATTTTTACATTTTATTTCAGTTTAATATGGGAAAAAAGTCAGAATTCTGACTTTAATCTCAGAATTTTGGATCTTAATGTAGATGGGCTCCATGAAGGAAGAGATGTGGAGCACTTAGCTTCACTCACAGAGATGTGAGTTGTTTGAGAGGAACAGGAACACATTGGTGGAAAATGACCGAATTAGGCAACATTTTACGTGCCCGAGGGGTCGCCTCATTAATAGAGGAGCAGAAGGTCATTAAAACAAGAGAGCTAGTGTCTTAAACAGACATGGCTATGGCTTCATGCTAACATGTTTGTTAGCTGTCAGAATTCTGAGAAAAAAAGTCAGAATTCGGAGATTAAAGTTGAAATTCT
>NW_015152368.1:22174-24265 GCF_000732505.1 Cyprinodon variegatus
TTAAGACACAATATGGGTAATGCAAAACATCTTAAGATCTTTTTTTAAATCTAATGATACACAGACTTTACAAACATTATCTGTATTCTTTTGATTGAATGTAGTTTTTATTTCCACTGTAGTTGTATGTTGTGTTTAGTTTTTATTGAAGTGTATTTTTAGTTAACAGAGACAGAGTCCATTTGATTTTTATTTCTCGTTTTATTTTGTTAACCATTTCCAGTGTTAAGTGTTCTGTTGAAAATAAAGTGTGTTTATCTTTGGCAGGAGATTTGCATGCATTAATACGTCATTTCCATTAAATCAGTGTAAAAAGGTCTTCTAACATTATTACCGTTTATTGCAATAATTGTGGTATGAGGACTTAATTCTCACAATTTTCAACTTTATTTTTATAGTTTTATTACTTTATTCTCGTAAATTTACGACTTTATTCTTGTAATATTATGACTTTGATCTCATAATATTATGTTATGACTTTACTCTCATATTTAGAAAAAAAAAAAAAAACAATTCCAGCCTGGCCCTAAGACTCCGTCATAATTAATAAAGTTAAATTGGAGAGAATATTATTTATACCGAAGAAAAGTCAAAGCCCACAGAGACGAACGACTTTACCTGTAGAGGTTCTGGTCAACATAGGCTCCCGCTACCCGGCCCGGCCTGTCTTTGTGGGGGGTGGACAGAGCTCGCTCTAGGAAAGCTTGGAGGACAAGATGAGTTTCAGCCTTGATCTCTATCAGAGAGATGGATGAAACAGACGAGACTGAAGATCTGCGTTCTTCAGGCTCCAACATCCCTAAAGCAGAAGCAGACAAAAGGCAGCGAGCTTCAAAAGAAATATAATCTTTAATCAAATTTTCTGTTTAGATAGATTTTCTTTTTTTAGAAAAGCTGGATTTTTTTCAGCAGTCCACTCATAGACTGGCATCACGTTTTGTTCTTAGATGTGTGCTACTACCTATAAACTAGCTCACTGTGTAAAACCACCAGCTGCAAATATTTAGCTGTTCTGTTGTGGAACATGATTGTTTTACATGTTGCATAGCCTGAATTTTAAAGTAATTTCATCCTTCAGAGGTAATGAATAAAATAAGTTACTTTTTAAAGTAATGTATGTAATTTTTTTCACTTTTGAGTATGAAATAAAAGGGGACAAATAGATTAATCAGATTATGTAGGACAGAAAAATCTGAGATTATATAATGGAGCAATATCGCCCAGCCAGCAAATCTCCCAACAGTGACATTGACATGTAGGGAGCAGAAACCTGCATCGGTCTGATTTTCACCTGATCGGCCAAGATCCGCAACCAGCCGATCGTTATGAAGACCAGACTTTTAAAGTACTGGTCATTGTCGATGAGTGTTTTAGTCAGAGTGCCCAAACAGGAGGACAAATCACCAGCAAAGCTCTAAAGAGCATCCCTACGTCATCATTTATCAACATTATTTTCTCTGTCTTTCATTTTTTTTATAAATAAAAAGCTCATCTCCGCTGCCTCCTTCACTAAAACAGGGTCCTGCACAGCCTAACCTTCTTAGAAATGCCTACAATTGCTGATTTTAGATTTTTTAATAGGCTACGTATGCCTTTGAATGTATTGATTTTAATGAGTATCTTTTTACTCTGTTTTTAATGTTATGGTCTTTTAACCTTGTTTTAATTTTCCCTTTTTGTTTTATGTAGCACTTTGAGATTTGAAGTCATATGTGAAGTGCATTACAAATAAAATTCATTATTATTATTATTATTATAACCAGCAGAGTTAGACTGAGACAATCCACAACACCGCCTCCATCCTCCTCAGCACAGCTCGCCCAAGGGCTGCATGATGAGCATTAATGGTCAAATACTACTAATATCAATCGTACATAAAATGTCATGATGTGGAGTGAAAGCGTCCCCTTTTTAGACATGCAATAAACTATAGTGATGCACGATATTGGGATTTTGGCCGATATCCGATATGCCGATATTTTAAAACTCATGTAGCTGATAACCGATATCGATACCGATGTTAAAGCTGGACAAAAATAAGTAGTCATTGAAAATAGCAGTTTTGTTATCCTTTTCTGACACTTTGAAAAA
>NW_015152368.1:24882-26478 GCF_000732505.1 Cyprinodon variegatus
GATACCGCGCCAGTATATCAACATATAAAAATATGGAAAAATTTCTTGAAATTTCGGGGGATTTCGTAGCATAACGATGACATATATCAATATTTCATTAGTAAAAGAGATTGATATGGTGTTTTTAAATGGCAATATATCAGCATATGAAGATATTGGGATATTTTAATGTAGCAATATTTTTTCCTCATCTTTAGAAGTTTTTAAGTCTGTAAAAAAGAAGTTTTTGAGGAAGAAGAAGAAGTAGTACTTTTATTTTTTATTTTTTAGACTTTAGAAACTCAGAATCTGATCAAATATCGGGTTAAATTTCGGTGGGGTGGCCGATGTCCGATATTCAGTTTTAAGGCCGATACCGATAGGGGGCAGATTATATTGTGCATCCCTAATAAACTATATTAGAAAAATAAGCGGATCTACAGCAACTCTAGTTTCAGTGAAGCTTCTTTAGAGCATCCTACCAAAAAATCAAGTGAAAAAAAAACAAATGCAAACAGGGACATTAAAAAAAGCCCAATAATAGGACTACACAACCCTGAAATACTTTAAAAATCTAAATTTCAAGCCAACAGTGTTATAGGAATCCAGAAAAAGACCTTATTACCTTCGTAACATTAAAAAAATATGGATATTTTGATGGCAAAAATTAATTTCAATGTAATAACAAGAAACGGCCATTTGCCGAAATATATTGAGAAAAATAATAAAAGTGCTTCTAAAAGAAATTCATGACAAAAGTGAAAGAAACACATTTTTTTTTTCGGTCAAACATAACCTTAGAGGCATTAATGCTGATACTGGCACATTTTTTAGTTTATAAACCTAAATATAATTGTTAACTAGGTTTATCAACTTTTGAACTTAACTTTTTAACTTTTCAATTTGCTTTTTACCTTTTTTTTTCTTCACTTAACTTTTTTTGCCAAGTTAATTTAAAGTCGCTAATATATCATTGAAGGGCTCATCTAATTGGTCAAATGCCAAAATAAGATGTACAGCAAAGTAGCAGGATCTTTGCTAAATGGCTGGATATAGATCTAGTGCTTCTAGAACTCAATGAGGAACGGGGGGACTCCATTTGTAAGGGAGATGCAAGTGATTAAAAACGGTAACTTGCCCTATAAAGGGTTAAAGGCTGAAAGATCAACATCAAATAGGGAAGAGCTGCAGGTAAGAAGTAAAAGACGTCATGGATTTCACTGGAAACGTTCTTCATCATTAGAGACTTTGAAACTTGAGACTTGACTTGGACCTGCCCTTCAAGGACCTGTGAGCATCTCTGCCTTTAATAAAACATATAGCTTCATTAAGGATAAAATTTTGATGATGCCCGATTCAAATAAGTAATATTTAAAACTCAAATATCAATATTTGTTCTCTCCTGGACTTTGTTTCCAGGTTTGAAGACGTTTCGCTTCCCATCCAGGAAGTTTTTGGACCAAAAAAAGCCTTGTTTCGGCTTAGAAAACATGCTAATTGAAACGGACGAACGGGTCCACCCCTTTGGAATGGGGGTCGTTTGGTTCTTTATTAGCCTGTAGTACCTGAAACTGTCAGAACCCTTGTGTGGAGTGTTTTTTTTATTCCTTCTGGAGC
>NW_015152368.1:27708-28526 GCF_000732505.1 Cyprinodon variegatus
CTGAGAATCTTCACCAGCATATTTTCCCTTTCTTATAGTAACACCCCTATGCAATTGTTAAATGTTTGCAGTCATAATGAGGCCGATCAAAGCATGGCTGGAATGTGGTGGAACCAGGTGGTTCCTAAATAATATGCAGCAGATTAACATGCAGCATCTATTAATATGGAGCATCTTATAGAAAGTCACTGAAATCCTGAAGCCAAACACTTCCTGCTTCAAACTAACCAGCTTTGATGAGGAAAAGGTTTGATTTACTCCAAACATTCATTGCAGGAGTGAAGAAGAACTTCCTGCGTCGGCGGTCATAATGATATGCCTGATGGGTTTATACTAATTAACATATAATAATCGATGTTCAGGGATATAAAGGTTGATATAAAGGAGAGCAGAGCCTCGGGCTCTATGGAGGCGGCGGAAAGAACCGAGAACAGCCGATTCAGTTTGGGCTTCAAACCGGCGACTAATAAACAGCTTTAACTTAAAAAGGAAATAGTAAAAACAAAAAACAATAATTTACCAAGAAAGAAAGAAGAAACCCTGCTAAATGTTACCGATAAGCAGGCTGGGAAAGGTTTCATTTTTAATACACAAAACAGCAGAACAGCAGCTATGAGTTTAGCTGGACTTAACTTCTACTTTAGGACACATAAACTGAAACTTTAAACCAAGAAAGAAACTTTTCCACAGTAGAAGCTGAACACTGAGACAAAGCTTACCTGTTCTCTGTGTTTATGATGTTAAACTGAGTCCAATCTGAGATCTAATGTCCAGCGAAAATCAGTAGCTACAGGTTACTGGACAGCTGTGGGCGGGGC
>NW_015152368.1:33584-34337 GCF_000732505.1 Cyprinodon variegatus
TAGCTACAGGTTACTGGACAGCTGTGGGCGGGGCAACACTGCAGGAACCAATCACTGAGGAGGCAGTGGGCGGGGCAACACTGCAGGAACCAATCACTGAGGAGGGAGTGGGGCGGGCTACACTGCAGGAACCAATCACATCTCCTGATCTTGTTTTTTTTTCCCCTGGAACTTTATTATTAAAGTCGTAGGAAAGTCATGTTTAAATTTCAAATAATTCTGGCTTAAACGTGTATATAAATGTATTCTTTATCAGACCATATTATCTCAAAAGTTAGAAAATGTCTGGTTAATTGGCTTCTCTAGTTTATCCTTAGGTGTGAGTGTGTGTGATTGGTTGTTTGTCCTGTTTGTCTCTGTGTTGCCCTGTGATGGACCGGAGACCTGTCCAGGATGGACCCCGCCTCTCGCCCATGGACAGCTGCAGATAGACTCCAGCACCACCCCACTGGGATAGGCATGACAGAAAATGGATGGATGGTTAAATAGCAAAATAAAGTCTGGTATCTAGGTGCATTTCTCAATACATATAACAAATATATTCTTCAACAACTTGAAGAAAAAGGAGACTACATATTAGGGAAACAACTTTAACTCTAAAGTGTGTATTGTATTGTATCTTCTTAAAAAATTATCAAAAACAGGCTTGGATTGGAACCGATCAGGCTCAGTTTTTTTTCTGAAACATAACATACTAGTGAATTTCAAACCCTCAAACACAATCAGACAGAAACTGGTTTCAACCCAAAGAAG
>NW_015152368.1:34853-37454 GCF_000732505.1 Cyprinodon variegatus
TCTATGTCTCTGAAAAGGGGGTCGTTAGAGGGAATTGTTGGCCTGGCTGAAGAGATGCTCTGGTCCCCTGTAAGGTAGCGGGGGTTGCGATGATAGCGGGAAGGAATCAACTAAATAGCTGAATTTTAGGTTTCTGAAAGCTGAAATCTGGGTCAAAGAGCTGAAAAAAGCCACTGTTGTTAAAAGATAAAAGACATCAGTAAATAGAAGGACTGAAGCTCCATTTGTAAGGGATATGCAAGTGATCAAAAACAGTTACTTGCCCTTATAAAGGGTTAAGAAGAGGTTACACAACTGCACTGATTAAAATGGCCAAACACAAAACCCACACAAAGTAACAAACTCCAATGACTCAGGAGAAAGAGAGGTCTTTTCATTCTGGTGTATTTTGACTCCTTTACAACAGTTTATAGACAAAAAAAAAGACTGCAGAAAAAAATGGATCAATGCAATAGAGATATTTACTTTATTAGAACAAGATTTAAAAAAAAAAATCATTGCTTTTCAGTTGAACTCATGGAAACGTGTCATAGTCATTGTGTTTGATGGTGAGGGTCAAAAAATAAACCTGCTATGATGAGAAAATCCATAGATTCTTTATAAACCTTTAACTGGAGGGAGAAAAGACATAACTGCAACACGAAAAGTGCAAAGAGGTTCTGATACAAGTGCAGGGGCGGAGCTAGATGGGGGGGCCATGGCCACCCTTAGCCAATCATTGGCCACCCTTACCATTTTTTCTCCCTCTAATGCAGTTGGTGTCAGCAGTAATACTCTCAAGTGGAATATTTAAAACATTTTAATTTTTCATATATTAACAACAAAAACATCGTGGTTAATAAAACACATCAATACAGTAACATTAAAGACTATAAGTACAGAATTCATGCTCTTTTCACAACTAGTTTTTGTGTTACACTTGGGGTAAAGAGAAAATTGTGTGTCACTCAAGTCATCTAGGGGTCTTCACTGAAATCATAGATACATAACTATTTCAATAAAAACTTAATAATCAATTTATGTTTATAGTAGTACTTATAAATATAAATTTTATGCAGAGTAATTGTTGATAAAAGTAGGTAAGTAATGACAAATGAAAAGATGTTTGCCCCTGAACTCAAAACTCTATTTTATCCACCGTTTACCTAGAAAGCACGGATGTTTAAATATATGCATTTGTTAGAAAAGGTTGTAGGAAAGTATAGTTTGTCTTAATTTAGAAAATATGGATGTTGTGTTCGTTAATTTTCCTGTTGCAATAGTGCATGTTGACCCTGAGGTTGTGGCGCCTATCCTCTTCAGCCACCTCTCAGTGTTCATTGGTTATTGCCTGAACACCCTTATAAACATTTTCTGGCTACGCCTGTGTAAAGGTGAAGAATGAAGCAGAAATCTTTGGCACAGCACCCCCCAAACCTGTCCAGCGTCAGCAAAATCAAGGCACTGGTACAAGGATTGGGAGAAACCAGACCAAGAAGGAGGAGCTTTGACCGGATCACCAGAAATCTTCCCTCACAGACGTATCAGTGCAGACCTGCTGATTGGTTTAAGGCGCTGAGGAGAAGTTCTGTTGACCCTCAGTTCTGAGTCCTGGTCTGCGTCTTCCACAGCCTGTCCTCCCCTTCCCCCTATCCCACCTTTATGCTGATCTGCTGACAAAGAAAAGTTGGAAAAGTTGAAATAATTGTTAAAATACATAAAATATGTTATTTTAAAGCTTGCATGACATCATGTTAAGGAAACTTTTCATAAAACACTTAAATATTATGTAAGCCTAAAAGCAACAACTCGTATGCGGTATTCTATTTCTAAGGTGCTGCTGTGCTCAGTTCTTTTTGAAGCTGTTTTATTCACGCTTACCTTCTGCAACACAAAGCCATTTCCTTCCTGCAGAACCTCCTTCAGCTTGAACTCATCTGCAGTCGAGTCTTTCTGCGCACCGATCCGTCCTCCTGCACGGCTCAAACTCCTGTCCCTGGACCCACACTCTTCTCCCTCTATCTACTTGCCCCCCCTCTTAAAAAATCAGTGTTCATCAGAGGTGTGGCCAATAAGGAGCCAGGCAGCAGGGTGAGGCACTTCCTCTGTGACAGGAAACTAACAACAAACACCCAGAGACCACAAGCAGGAGGAGGGGGGGAGGGGAATGAGATGAAGAGATGCTGAAGTTTGATGACTCTGAGTACGGTCACAGAGTTCACAGATGGGTCAACATATAAGAAACACAGCAAAAATAGATTAAAAAAAAATAATAAAGATCTCTTGAAATAAGTGTTTTGTCCTTCATTTGAGCAGTTAAGTTAAATTATCTGCCAGTAGAATGAGTGTTTTGCCCCTAAACTAAGGCAGTTAATATAACTGTGGTACAGAAATTTTAATAGAGATGTTTTTTCCTTAAGTGCAAAAATCTTTTTCAACTGACCTACTCAAATCAATTGAAAATGCACTTAACAAAGAAAGAAAATGTTTAAATTTGGTTGATTTTTTTTAGTAAATGTGGGAATGAATCAGTAATGAATCAGTAAAACCTCAAGATGGGATGCAGATTGTTAATCCCTTTTTTAATACATGCTTCCTGCCGTCACCTGCAGAGATGACTCC
>NW_015152368.1:38610-44580 GCF_000732505.1 Cyprinodon variegatus
GACTGACCAGATTTAGCCTAAAAACCAACGTCTAAATGACGTCTGGTGTTTGGGAGGTTAATGCAAAATAAAAAATGACCCTTGCAATAGAATTACACATGACACTATTTCAACCTGGAGAGTTTAACATAGAGAAAAGCAAGCATGCATGTAGCGACAGTGGAGAGAAAATCTCCCTGTGAAGATCCAGGCTGAGTGTGAGCGGCCATCTGCTGAGGCCGACTGGGGTTCAATGAAATAGAAGCAGATAAAGACATAAATGTAATTAGTTTTTTTGGCGCTCGGGCCCAGGCAGAAGACTTCAGTGCTGTGAATCAACATTCGCCTTAATGAGTAGCCTACAAAAGGATTATAGCAGTCTTCCCCTGGGGCCCGGACACTGGTGGAGGAGTAAGCCAGAGGGTGAGTGGGACTGAGGGAGGAGATGGGGTGGAAGTGGGTAAAAGTTTGCTTGTGTGATACATTCTAGAATGGGAGTCTTTAATCCCTGCTTGATTATTTGTAGTGAATAAAATCTGCTTATAAGATTAAAGTCACTATATAATGTTACTGTTGCCAGCAAGGGGCAGTGTTTAAATTAAAAGGTGGAACCAAAATGCAGACACGTTTCTCCAGGAGGCCTAAACAGAGGAGCCCTCCCCCTCTCTCCTCAGAAAGCGGCTGTTTCTCAACGTGAGTTCTGCATGCGGCGTTCTCATGTGCTTGTGAAAGGTCACAAGCCTCAGCCAAAGCACTGTTCCAATTCACAAGAACACAAGACCGTGAATGGAACAAGTCCCTGGATGATATTCTCTCCTCTCCCTCTTTACCCAGCATGCATCAGAGCACATTAGTCCATTCTCCAGCTGTCCCAGCATGCACTGCTGCAGCAGCAGCTTCCAGGCTGGCGCTCACAGGGCTTATGGGCCTTTCAGATAGGAAGCGATTTGCGCTGCGCTGGCTGCGGGGTTCAGCGCATTTGCGCTACGCTGCGCCGCGCTGCGCCGGCTGGGTTGGCGGGTCTAGTCATTTGTTTGTTGTTCCAGCTTTTGGTCAGCAGCAAATATGTATCTGACCCGTGCTAAGAAGCAAGCGCTAGCACTAGCCCTGCTAGTTTGAAGAAAAAGAGCAGCAAGAAAGAAGAGGCTGTGGGTGCACGAAACACTCAGGTCCAGAGAGCAGCTTGGGGAGTTCCCGCTTGTGAAAGAAATTGCAAACTTGTGTCATATAGTTCGGGGAATTCAGACACACACAGTATAAGCTTTTCCTCCATTTTGCTTCCTGGTCTTTCCAGCCGATGGTTTCTATTGGCCACGCGTGCATTCGTCACGGCGCGCCGCGGTCAAAGTTCAACATAGTTCAACTTTGACCTGGCCTGCGCGAGAGCTCGCGAAGCGGTGCGCTGCGCTGTGCTTGCGCTTTGCTCGACGCAGCGATAAACCGCCCTGGCGCGGCGCAAGCCATTGAAAAGAATGGGTTTCACAGCGCAGCAGTGCGGTCGTCGCAGCCTGTCTGAAAGGCCCATTAGAGTATTAAGGTAAAAGTTCCCTTCTCTGTTGCCGTTGTTCAATAAAAGTACTTTTTAAGATAATGTAAGTTGAGAACATTATAGTTTGAGGTTCACTAAATTGCCCATTTACTGATTTAGTGAATAATTCAAAAACAGTTCTGATGTTGACCACAGCCAGGGCTAATATTAGCCCATCTGCAGCAGCCCTCTCATAGCATAGCTGTGTCTGAAGAGCCGCTAACTCTGATGGAGGGTTTTTTTTTTTTTCACAAAATGTTCATTTGATCTACTGGAGATTTCTTCCTGTTAAAAGGGAGTTTTTCCTCTCCACTGTCGCTACAAGCATGCTTAGAGTGAGGTATTCCATCCGAGTCAATGAGTCGATGCAATCAACTGGTTTTCCTTAGATAAATGACCTCCCCTCAGTTTGTCCAGATGTCTGTATCCAGATGTATGCAGATGATACTGTTATTTATACTCATGGTAAAAACACAAAACAAGTTTCTGAAAAACTAAAACAGTCTATGGTCCATGTCTCTGAAGGGCTGAATCAATCTTGCTTAAAACCTTCCAGGTATCACCACACCCCCCACCCCATCACAGGGGAACAAAGTCCCTCCTCTCTTCAGCCAGGTGAACAATCCCCTCTTTACCGACCGACCTTCAGAATCATAGACAGGTTTCAGATATTAAAGGCTAACGATGGAATCAATCGACCCGCTCTTCGGTTTCAATTTGCATGTTTCCAAGCAATAAACGGCCTTGTCTCTATAAAGCCTCAAACTCACTGCGGATCCAGACATTTGAATTAAGAAAGCTTCCTGGTGAGGAAGTGAAACGTCTTCAAACCTTGGAAACCAAGTCCAGTGGATTGTTTTCAAACTTTTACGGAATTTAATTCAATTCAATTGAAAACTGATCTCCCCCTCTTTAGATATGTCCCTTTATGCTTTCTATTTTATTCTCAGTTTTTTATCACACTTCCCCTTTAAGTGTTTTTATCTTTATTTTTGCCCTGCTGAAGCAAAATATTTAAAATGTTATTCAAAAATTTTTTTTATTACATTTTCTTTCACTGCTTTATTATTTTTACCTCGTTTTGGGTTTTAGTTTGTTCATATTAACGTCTATGCTCTTATATTAAATTGTCTCCCAAAAAAATAAATTACATTTGGTTCCAAGCTTCTGGATTTTCATGCATTCTGAAACGAAGTCTGAGTATTTTTTCAAAAATTTAAATTAACTATCTGTTTATTTTGAGAATTTGGTTGACTTTAACTCTCATTTTCAGAATAAGTGAAAGCTTTTCCAAAAATAGCTGCTAAAATCAAAAGAAGCAGGTAATCTGTTTTTAAATGTTTGTTACCAAATTGATCAATCCATCTGTTATTTAGATGAATCTTTTTCTTTTTACTTTTATTTAAAATCAGTGTAACTTCCCTTATTCATGGCTTCTAACCAACACAATAAGACGGAATGACCAGCTTTTATGTTCCAGTAAAATAAAATCTACAGACTCCCATGTTCATCTCCCTGGGATTTTATCCATCCATCCATTTTCTCTCCCCTAGTCCTTGTCAGGGTCGCGGTGGGGCCGTTGCCTATCTTAGGCAGTCTACGGGCGTGAGGCGGGCTATACCCTGGACAGGTTGGCAGTCTGGTGCAGGGCAACACAGAGGCACACAAAGACCTACAACCATGCACGCACACACATTCACACTTAACGACAATTTAGAGAAGCCAATTGACCTAACAGACATATTTTTTTGCACTGCGGGAGGAACACAGGGAGAACCCACAAATGCATGGGGAGAACATGCAAACTCCATGCAGAAAGACCCTGGGCTGGGAATCAAACCCAGAACCTTCTTGCTGCCACTGTGATTTTAACAAAATGAAACTTACTTCCCTCTTTTGGCTAAGTTCATTTGTTTGTTCCTTTTTTTTCCTCTTTTTTCACAGTTTTTAATCATGTTCCTTCTTCAAGCATGTTTTTAAGTGAATTCTGCAGAATTTTAGCATAAATAAGCTTCAATAAAAAGCATGACAGTGGTTCTTTGAATAGGAAACATGTTTATGTTTAAGTCCCGCCAATGTTTCCTGATTAACAGCTTAAATAAACCGTAGTTTGACCGTCAGTTACTGGCGAGCAGCCTGACTTTGAATCAACACGATGGCGCTAAGTGAGCCAATGCCAACACCATCATTACAACATTAAAGGCGATACAAGCAGTGTCCCATGTCCTTCAGCTCCTCCAACTATCCACCTCCCCCACTCATATCGACCTTGAATGGTTTCAAATCTGGCCACATAAACTAGTTTTCCCTTCAGGTGTGTGCTTGTTCAGTCAACCAGGTCATAGTCATTCCAATAAAGTAAAAAAAAAAAATGATCCACTGGACTTCGTTTCCAAGTTTGAAAACGTTTCTCTTCCCATCCAGGAAGCTTTTTTAATTCATAATGTCCACTCCTTTGGAATAGCTTCTTTTGTTAGCCTGCACAGCCCCATACCTGTCTATGTCTCTGAAACAGGGCTCGTATCAGAGTTATAGACAGTTATGGGGCTTTGCTACTTCCTGACATCTGAATTTAAAAGCTTCCTTAATGCATGGACATTTTTAGCCTATTTGGGGGGCTGAAGCAACCTTAATTTGAATCAAAGCACCCCTGAAACGTGAGTTATTTACTGTATGGGCTTTTTAAATAAAAAAACAAACAAAACAAAAAAATGTGATAATGTAAAAAAAAATATATAGTATTTGGATATTAATCCCCTTCAATTATGTTCTGGTTCATCAGAATTAATAAAAAACAAGTAGACAAGTCTAAGGGAGCTCCTTAGCTAAAATGTTGACCAAAACTTTGAGGAAAATGCTGCATTCAGGTGTTTCTGACAAATTCAGTGAATTTCTGCACCTGTTGATGGTGTGTTGGTGAAATGTTCATCAGCGAGGTGCTCTAATGTGTCTGAGACTGCTTTGTTTGATTATCTTTAAAACCAAAACTCAATATCAATTTTTAAATTCACTGAATCATTAATAAATCTTAATTTTTTTTTCAGTTTCTAGTTATTAGTATTTACAATCCATTTTATGATTTAAGAGATACGATGCATTAGTGGATGATGGAGTCACTGAACAAGTTTGAAAAATATCTGTAGAAAACAGTGAAATGAATCTTTTCTGTGCAGACAGCTCTCTGGGTGCTTAGGCCCCCTAACCTCTGGTCCTAGAACCGCCCCTGACTTAATGTTTATAGATACAATATGATGAACTTGATTATTGTGTGTTTTGTGATGTCACCAAACCAAATATGCACAAATAAGTGATCTCTTTTTCTCGCTGACTTTTTTAAAGGCAGTGTTCATTTCTTAGAGGAAAAACTACATTGGGTGACATCTTTAAAAGGAGAATAATAGCCAATTTATGAGTTGTAGCAAATTTATAGCAAGAGGTGAAAAACAGAAACCTTACTAGACAAAGTGAACTAAAAGAAACATTGTTGTGTATTTAATTGACTTGATTTGAGCAGCTAAGTTTAATGGTTTGCCAATAAAATAAGATTTTTTTCATTTAATATCATAAAAAAGTCTCTGTTTTCTTATTTTATGTGCAGTTTATATAATTATTTTATGTTAGAGGCCAAAATATTAACTCCACTGGGAGATAAGTTTATTTACCTGCTTAAATGAGGGGAAAACATTTGTTTTATGGAATTTTGTATTTATTTTTAAAGCACTTTTTGCTCTTTGGCTTCTTTGAAGGATTTATTAATCAAAGTCTTTTTAAGCTTTACTTCCAGTTAATAAGAGCTCAGTTCTAATGAGTGGGAACTGTGGTGGAACCGCTGGGATGGGCTTCTTTTTAATTAATTTCAGGAATATATATTGGAATACGAACCTTAGGAAAACCAAAGGAATGTATATTTTCTTTGTGTTTTTATGAAGCCAGTAAATCCTTTCTGAGCGAAGGCCCAACAGGACGATCTGAACATGCAGCGATAAAGTGCTGAAATTCAAAGCGTGCAGATAAAGAGAGGTGGTGCCCAGTTAACTGCTGGGTGGGGTGTCTATGGGGGATTGCTGTTTATGAAAGAAGTCTGATTCCACTTCCTATCTTTGTAGCATCAGTTTTGCCATTATTACCACTTCATTAACTCCAAACTGCATTTCTAAAGCCATGAAAAGGTCTTCGTATGTCTGACCTTATTTGGTTCAGTCTGGATCTGCTGGAAGGCAAAAGGAGGATTTATCTGAGAGGAGATGAGACTCTTCCTGGATTTAACCGATTAAGATCCATCAGTCCTGCTCCTCTTTTGCTCCTCTTCTTATAATCATCTTTTACTGTTCTCAGCAAAGCCTCCCCTCTGGTACGAGAACGGATGGCAAAAGTCTTTCTTTCTTTCTTTCTTTCTTTCTTTCTTTCTTTCTTTCTTTCTTTCTTTCTTTCTTTCTTTCTTTCTTTCTTTCTTTCTTTCTTTC
>NW_015152368.1:44886-47338 GCF_000732505.1 Cyprinodon variegatus
TTTCTTTCTTTCTTTCTTTCTTTCTTTCTTTCTTTTCTTTTCTTTTCTATTCTTTTCTTTCTGTTCTGTTCTTTTCTCTGTTTCTTTCTTTCATTCTTTATTTTCTCACACCTTGCTTACGGTTGGCCTTGTTTTCCTGTTTTTCTCGTGTTTGCTGTCAGCTTTCAGCCATGTGAGTGGTTGAGTGAATGCGGTGGCTTTGAAACGACCGTATGGATCTACTAACAGGAAGCTCAGTCAGACGGGGCAGGAAATGCTGCTGAATAAAACAAGACTTATAAGGGAAAGTCATTCACTGCAGCTTCAGAGCAATACTGGTTTTCTCACCAACAACCTTTGACTCTATTTTTTTTATTATTTGCTGCAGGTTGTCTTTATTTTGTGACAGCAAGCATCTCCTCACAGCTAGCTGGTTAAATCCCAGCAGGGAATCTTTAAATCCCACAATCAGCAGCTTGAAACCGATCCTAAATGACTACATGGTAACTACTCAAACTTAAAAGTCCTTTATTGGGTATTTATGTGACATATTTTCCTAAATTAGAGAATATTTCTGAAGTGGAAACAAAATTTTCCCCCCCACTTTTATCTTTATTGTTTTTGACAATAATAGAATCAATGCACTGATCTCGGCCCTCTGATCATCAGCAATGGACAAAACCAAATGAACAATCGAACCAAAGACAACCGGTTGTCGTGATACAAAAGTCAGTCACTTTCCGATGCTTATTTATATGTTATCCACTTTTCCCATTTTTCTTTGAATTGAGCTTTTTTTCAGTCTTAAAATGAAAGTTATTCTTTCCATAGTGAATATTTCCTCCACAATGTCCATCCAGTATGGTTGGATGGCTCAGGTCTGGGCCATCTTCTTGTTATGGCTTTCCTCCCTGCTGACAGTAATATCTTAACCAAATACTGATCACATTTGTTGGGTAGACAGTTGTTTACTTTTAATAGATGACGTGAAAAAGAATCGTATGAAATTTTTCCAGTTGAATTTCCTCCATTTTAGTTCATTTGTAGAACTCTCAGATTTTATACCATTCTTCATTTGAAATTGTGACCATTGTTTCGGAAACAACATTTTTATGATTTACTTTCTTTCCGAACAAAAACTCTAAAAAAAAATCTATTTTCAAACCAAAGATTTTTAAATGTTTTTAGGATTTTGACTAAACTATTAAAAACATATTAATTATATCGATGGTTTTCTTGACGCTGAAGATCCAACTCCAGGCTTCTTCCTGTCGGCTCTGATCAACTTTCAGGGGACCCATGACGACAGGGACGTAGGTTTGATCTCAACCTTGATAGGGACACTATTGGCCTTAAGTTGAATGGGTCTGATGTCATTGGTCCTACGCATTATGCATGCTCCTATTTTGTTTTTATGCTTGACGTAAGCATCAGGGGACATTTCGCTTAAAGAGAAAACCGCATTCTTTGCTACATTTACACACATTTTATAAGGACTACACACACAAGATGCTGTTTATCAATGTTTAAAGCATCAGTGGCTCGGAATAGTGTAAAATTGGGACAACCTTACACTTTGAAAGGGGTAACTTTTGAATCTACCAGTGACTAAGACGGATGGTAAATACCTGCCTTTCTAACCAAATATAGTCTAAACATGTTTGTTGTATGTGTATTTATGTGTATTTATAACAGAGGTAAAATTCAAAGGGACTGCAAATAGAATTATTGTATTTACACGGGCATGGGAACTGTAAGAGGAACTGACACTGAGCATTTAAAATATTGACTTCAATATACAAGTTGTGAGAAAGATGCGACTTCTGCAACAACGCTGTATTGTAAATTATAAACATGTTATTCATATAAAATTATTTGTAGGGACAAGTAGGTCGGGCCAAAATTTGTCCCTATGGTCCCTATGCAAACTTACGCCCATGCATGACGATCATGCTGCCACCATCAATCGTTTTTATCACTGACGGCGTCCGAACTTCCGCTCCAACCCGTAAATCCCTCCATCACTATATAGAGCGGGGACTATATATTGAGCTTTATAGTGAACTCAGTTAACGGACCGTTTGGACAGATGATCACTATTTTACGCTCCCACTTGGTCACATAATTCCTCGCACGCTTGCCTGCATGTCTTTATTTGTCGCTGCTACAACACATCCCATGATCCTTTACAAAGCATTGTGGGATATGTCTGCTCGTTTAGTGAGCCTCGATGATCACAACTTTTCAAGGAGCACTGTGGAACATTTCAAGTCCACTACTTTTTCATCCACTAGACGTTCGGACGCTCATTTAAAGCTGCAGTCTGTAACATTGAGAAGAGAGCAGACTTCGACTGAAAATTTGAAGAAAAACAGGTTTCACACCACTCCCCCACCCTCTCTGCTTCACTCATGCCCCACCTCCAAGCTCCACCCCTCTCACAGCATCTGCGCGGCTACAGCATGCGAGCAGA
>NW_015152368.1:48846-56774 GCF_000732505.1 Cyprinodon variegatus
GTAATAGAGTGACTATAGGACCAGTTTGATAGAACACAATTTCATACAATATATATAATTAGGGGGTCCCCACTCCATCTCGCCATCAGCTGGGGGTCCTTGGCCTGGAAAACGTTGAAAACCCCTGCACTAGACGTTTGGACACTCATTTAAAAACCACTATTTAGTGCACTATAAAGTGATTAGGGCGGATGTTCGGACAAAGACACAGTGTTTCGGCTGATGTCAGGTCTTGGTTTCCTGCCAAGGATGGCGGATGGTTGGCCAGTCTGGCTTGGACCAAAACGTACGTATCCCTTTAACCAAGATTTTGGGTTATTATATTTCAATAAATGCCCAATTTATGTATTTTGCGACTGAAAGCTGTCCAGTAAACAGATTCTCCCAGATGAGTTGTGGATCTCTACAGCTCCTCCAAAGCTACAGCTAGCTTCCTGATTCATAGGGTCGGTTTGGATGGACATCTTTGGGAGGTTAATCTGTAAGATGGTCCAGGCTTAATTATTGTTAGAATGTAACCCTGCCTCGAACCGCTCCAGAACTTTATCCCTGACCTGCCTGCCCCTCTCCTGGGTCTACATGATGCTAGTTGATCCCTAATGTTCTCTAAACAATTATCTCTGTGGCAAGAGAGAAAACTCCTACATTCATACAATTAAATCAAACATGCAGGCCTAATTACCAATAGGAAAATTTGTGAAGATAGTTGGTTGCTTTAAAAAAAGGTAAAAAAACCAATTATTTTACTTCTGTGGTTTCAGAGTAAAGAGGGACGAATACAGATCAACACACTATATTTCCATTTTGAAACGTAATGCCTTTTTTGTCAGTTCAAAAAGTGTAAATAGCTTTACAAGGCCGGTTATCTCAGATATGTAGCATCTGTGAGCCTTCTTACAAGGGCTACTTAAAGGGGAACAGTTTTTTTCCCCATTGTCCCCTTGATTTTCCATTATTCCATCATGTTCTACTCACCCATATGAGTTTTGTGTCATTTGGAGCCGTTCTGAAGATATTCCGTTAGGTTATATCCAGTAACGTCTTCCTATGGTCATATTGTATTTATAAACATTAAGTCAGGGGCGGTCCTAGGGCCAGAGGTTTAGGGGGCCTAAGCACCCAGAGAGCTGTCTGCACAGAAAAGATTCATTTCACTGTTTTCTACACATATTTTTGAAACTTGTTCAGTGACTCCATCATTCACTAATGCATCATATCTGAGACTTTGTAAATCATAAAATAGATTGTAAATACTAATAACTAGTAACTGAAAAAAATATACAAAGATTTATTAATGATTCAGTAAATTTAAATATTGAGATTAAGTTTTGGTTTTAAAGATAATCAAACAAAGCAGTCTCAGACACATTAGAGCACCTCGCTGATGAACATTTCACCAACACACCATCAACAGGTGCAGAAATTCACTGAATTTGTCAGAAACACCTGAATGCAGCGTTTTCCTCAAAGTTTTGGTCAACATTTTAGTTAAAGGGGAATAGCGTTTTTTTTACATTGGGCCTTGATTTTACGTTATTCCATCATGTTCTACTCACTCATATGAGTTTTGTGTCATTTGGAGCCGTTCTGAAGATATTCCGTTAGGTTATATCCAGTAACGTCTTCCTATGGGCAACGACTTGAAGCACAAACTAAACTGTTCATCATTTATTCTTTATGGTACGCCAGCATTCAGAACATGGAGGCCAATCACTGTCCCCCAGACATCCGCCGTTAGATTTTTTAATTTTTATATGTTTTAAAACAAAGCGGAGTGTGTATGACGTCATCAGCGCACGCCGGCTACCGTTCATTCATCCTGTCCGCTGAACTGCTGCTAGTTTTCCTCACATGCCTGGAAGATGTCTAGAGCTGCTACCACAGATGATCTCGCTCTCCAAATGGAATTGAACGATTCAGATCAGCTAGAATGAATAGAAGGAGTAGAGCGTAGCCGCCTGTGGCCCGGCTGCCTGTCACTACTACAGTCTGGCGCGTGGATGACGTCATACATACTCCACTTTGTTTTAAAAAAATATGAATATAAAAAATATAACCGCGGACGTCTGGGGGACAGTGATTCTCCTCCATGTTCTGAATGCTGGCGTACCATAAAGAATAAATGATAAACAGTTTTAGTTTGTGCCTTCAAGTCGTTGCCCATAGGAAGACATTACTTGGATATAACCTAACGGAATATCTTCAGAACGGCTCCAAATGACACAAAACTCATAGAACATGATGTAATAACGTAAAATCAAGGGCCAAATGTTAAAAAGACTGTTCCCCTTTAAGATTGAAGGTCTCTAAAAATGTGAGCATGTGAGAAATCAGTCAGAAGGACGGTAACAAAAACAGATCAGAGAGAGTACATGTCAAACGACTGAAGAAGAGGAAGAGAAAGTAAAACCGTAAGAGAGATATTCTTTCATCTATTGAAACTATACATGCATGTGTGGAATGAAGCCGAGCAGGACTGCATGCAGTCATGCAGAAACAGAAAAGAAGCATCCTGATGCAGTCCACTCATTACCCTCCATCAATATGGTCATCGCTTCTTCTTACAGCAAGACAGTGACCCAAACAAAGGTCCAAGCTACAGCAGAACTAAATGCTAAAGTTGAAAACATGGAGCTAGTGGCAGATTTAAACCATCAGCTGCAACAGATCTCAGAACATTCTGAAGAATATTTGATTTCTTTTGTAGAAAGAACGTCATGAGTGTTTTAGCTGTTTTAAATATGTTATTAATGTGTTAAAAAATTATAATGTCTATAAATAAATTACATGATTTCTATTCTAATTGTCCATTTATTCCATGCTTTAATTTTAGAAGGCAATGAGACATTAAACTGAACAACTTTCAAAGAAAAACAGAAATAAAAACGGGCTGGTAGTGTTAAAATGTTATATTTATACTATTTCTCTGACTGATTTTGCACGCAGTAAAACTTCAGAGGTTTATATTTCTGTTTTCACACCATAAGCAAAGTGTTATCATTCCTGAGTTTTAAGTCTCAACAACAGAGCTATAGATGAGTTTCACTTTAGCTGCCTGCACTTATTATGCAAAATGTCTTTTATAGTGCACCAGGTGCCTAAAAAGGAGAAACTTGCTCAGTTTTCTGACATTCAGTCAAGTGACCATTCAAATAAATGCCTTCAAGACACCATTAAGTTTAAACAACAGGCGATGAAGAAAAACGATAACATTTCGTAGCTGAAAATATTTCCTCTGAAGCACTTTATTTAGAACTGAAAGTTAGCCATTAAGGCATCCATCAAAGAGCAGCTTCTCTGAAATCTAATGTGTCGTTAAAAATAAGGTCTTAAAGGTTCGCAATGCTGGAGGACAGATGACTGAGGTTTTTATGCAGCTGAAGCATTAAAACTTTCTGCAGCATTACGCCTTTAATGATAAAGAGGTTCAATCTTAGAGGGTAGAAGCAATGATTTTTTTTTAAAGCTTTTAATAAATATCATTATTTGAAGGATTTTTCAAACAAAGCATAGTTTTGAGGATTTAAAAAAGTGTTTTATTTATGACACTGTAAGCAACTTAAATCTGTATGTGAGTTTGTGTGTGAGAGAGAAAAGAAAAGACTGGCTGTTACTGTAGTTGGAAAACTGTACTGCTGGGATAGAACAGCACCCTCTGGTGGTGGATTTCTGTATGGTCCAGAGTGACTATTATAACTGATGAGATTCCAGCAGCAGAATCAGAGCTGAATATTTAGAATGCATAAAACTGTAGGAAAACTCTCTGATCTCCCTTGGTTGGTAGACTGTTCACAGTTTATAACCGCTGTAAAATAAAGAAATCTCAGAATTATGTTGTTAAAGGGGGCACATGTTATGGTAGTTCTGCAAATTAGATTTTGAGATTGTTTTTTAATAATGTCATATCTTCTTTAAGTTTATTTTTTCTGATGTTTTCTTATTTTACTTCTGGTACACCTTTTGTCATTAAATTTTCCTTTGGGATAAATAAAGTATTTTTATAGAGTTTAACTGAATTTGAAAATAATTGTACTAACTACTATTTTAATGCTTCCACTACAGTTCTGAGACAAGAAAATATTTTGTCATTTAAATTTGCATGATTTGTAATTCAAGAATGATTCAGCAACAGAAAACATTATCAATAAAGATTTTCATGTTTTTTTTTCCTTGTGGACTATTTCACATTGTGTAGCTATTCAGCCACAGTTACGATGTACATCTGGGTATTTTATATGAATTTACTGTGATAGAAAAACCCCAATTCAAACATGATTATGATGATAAAACTTTACAAGGTTTTCAAATGTAGGTTAAATAAAAATAAAAAGTGTGGCATTTTTTCAGGCTATATTATTCTGATATATCAATGATCTCAACAGTCACCTAAGCAGAGTTTAGAGTCCATTTGCATTAGATTTATTCTCAGTGTAAATGCAAATTCTCTGTTTCTTTCCTCAAATGTACTTCAGAGAATATTAGAGAATAACTAACATCCTGAGGACCAATGAACCCAGCAGAAAGGTCAAGGAGAAAGCTCTTGTTCAGATTGAGGTAAGGTCCGTTTCTGGAAGAAGTGTCTGCAGCCTGCGGCTCCAGAGCTGCCAGCTGCTTTTTGGACCGTCTACAGCAAATATGTCACAGCCACGGCCTGCGGCCCATGAATTGTGTCATGTTGGGGTCTAATCTTCTAACCCACATGCAGAAACACTCCAGAGACAGGGAAAAAGGTTAAAAGGTTTATTGACAATGTTTTCTGAGAAATGTGAACGGCGCCTTGGTTCGTCAGGCTGGTCACGGGAGGGAAGCAACTAGAGGAGGACAGATTGGTTAGAGTGGATCCAGGAAAGTTGCTGCTTAACAGAGGTTTGGGTTAATACCTGTTCGGGGGGGATTCTGACCGGCAGGGGGGGAACCTTAAGGGTCCAGAGGCTGGTCGGCAGGCAGAGGGCGGAGGCAGAGGCTGAGGCGGAGGGCAGACAGGCAGGTTCCAGGCAGCGAGAGTTTTCTCCAGGAGTTGACAGATTACCGGATATGTCAGGTTCTGAGAGGCAGAAGAACACAGAGTCAGAGAGGTTCTCAAAAAAAATCAGGAAAACAGATCAGAATTTGCTGGCTCAGGTTTGCTGGTACCATTACTGGCAAACACTCTGGCAGGGAAGTGTCAGCCTCCTCCTCCTTAAGAAAGCCTCCAGACGAGCAGATGGAAAACAGGTGTGCAGAAGTCAGCTCACGCCCTCAGGAGGAAGATCTCAGGCTCCCTCTGGTGGAGAAAGGTTGACAAGCCTCCAGATCCCAACAAATTGTTTATCCACGGCCCCCTGGATGATGTTTAATAACCATTAGAACCGGCCTACAGGCTTGTGCGCACTGCTGTGACTTTGCGGCCTACCGTTGCATTGTGGGGAATGTAGTGTTGGTGCGGTTGTGTTGCACGCACTGATACTATATTCCCAGGGGAAAAACATGATTGTGTTTTTCTTTTATTTTAATGTTGTTGTTGTGCTTTGCAGGTTTGGATTGTTTTGGTTTTTGCTTTTCCCCCTTTAACAATCCAAGCTGGGCTGAAGTCGGTTGTCTGAGGAAGCACTAACTGCGCCCTGCAACTGCTGCATGCAGGTGTCAGCAGAGGCTGATTGAAGCCCAGACAGAGAGCTGCTTACAGGAGCCGACCTTTGCCCTGACTGTGCCGTCTGTTCACCTCCAGGTATTCTGATCCACTTTCTCAGCAGCGTGTCCCTCTCTATCACCTGCAGGATCAGCTCCTCTCTCCTTCCATCCAGGCTCCTTTTACTGTTTTTGATTCTTCTGTCCTTTTTGGTGTCGCTCTGCTTTTTGTTTAATAAATTCCTTTTTTAAAGAACCTCTGGCTGAATTCTGGGTCCGCTGCCCTGATTCATCACAAAACTCTCAGAAGATTTATTTTTACTATCTTTGAAGATACTATTGTTGTGTCTGTGTGCCATAGATTTTGTATTTTATTTTATTTAGTCATATTTTTCAGTTGAATGAACTCAGGGAAAAATGCAGATAAGAGCCATGAGAGAGAATACACATGATTTGATTATTTATTTTTCTTATTTTACTATTTGAAAGCAGTGATCGGTAGGATCATAGAGCAACACCGTAATGCATTTTGGGTTTATTATTTATGCACTTTCATTTATATTCATTTATCTTAATAAGTTTGTTTATATAATAAAATGTATGAATAATATTGATATTAATATATATATATATTTAAACTATGTATTAGGCTTTGTTTATTTCAATATTTGTTAATAAACATTTAACCAGTCGGGCCCTCTGCCTGTAGCATATTTGTTTTTTGGCCCTCAGTGTTTTTGACTTTGACATCCCTGCTCTACAGTGACTCTTAATTATGGTTGAAAATGATAGAGAACCTTAAAATTATTTTGAATTAACTATAATTTTTAAAAAAAATGCCATTTCCACAAGCTTTAGCAGATTTTCCACACAAAAAAATATTGAAGGAAATTTCTAAAACATAATGAAAAAAAAGTAATCCAAACATTTTTACTTTTCTTTTTGTCTTTTTCCTGGAACTCTTGTTTTTTTGTTTTTTTTTACATAAATTTCCACAAACATTATCATCCTATAAAAGAAAAGCTATGTTTTCTATGTTGCTTTCTTTAGCTAAAACCTGAAAATACAACTGAAAAATGTATTTCTTAAAAGTGGGAACATAGTTATTTAAGAAAAATAATAACCTATAATAGCCTTTTTTATCAAAAGGCAACATTACATAAGGTAATATTTGTGCCTCTAAACGACTTTTATTTATCTGAATCAGGACAACTTGAGTAATTATCAGAGAGCCAGAGCACAGATCTTTCCAGATACGGTAGACGTCCTGCCGTCTTACGCATGTTTTTCTCCTGTCCAGCTCTGTCAAACTTTTGGCAAGTTTACTTCCTAACTATATCTAAGGTATTTTCAAGAACTGTTTTCATCTCTCGCCTCCCGGATGACTATACCTTATATGCCACTAATGAATAGGAAGTGATAGCTTTCACCTCACTGATTGCTAAACGCCACTTTCTGCTGAAATCTACGACTGCTGCCTGCAATCAACGGCGGATTAAAGAGGTTTTGCATTTTTTACAAGGTTGAGAAAATTAGATATTCAAGAAGGGGGAACTTGGGCAAATTCTAAATGGCAACTTTTCATGGACACTTTTTGCAGTCATGTAACACACACACCCCTCTGTCTCCTCCATTTTTTTTATATATATAATTATTTATTCAATTAAATTCAATTTATTTCTATAGCTCCAATTCACAACACGTCGTCTCAAGGCACTTTCCAGTTCACCAGATCATCCAGCCGGATTGATTCAAAGTTTTTTTATCTAAGGAAAACCAGTTGATTGCATCGACTCATTGACTCTTCAGCAATCCCTCACACTAAGCATGCTAGTAGCGACAGTGGAGAGGAAAAACTCCCTTTTTAACAGGAAGAAACCTCCAGCAGAACCAAGCTCAGTGGGGCCTCAGCATTTATGTATGTCATTTGTCATGATAATTTTCTTTGTTTGTTCCTGAAAACGCTGTTCCACATCCAAGGTTGTATACTAACATGTTTTATGTTGCCTCAAATGTATCATGTAAAAGCTATCGTTATTCTTGTATACACACATCAATAGAAATGTGAAACAGATAGAACAGCCAGAAGAACCATGGGAACTCTGGAGGAGCTTTAGAGATACTAGTGAAATAAACTAGACTGTTTATAGAGAAGCTGTTACCTTGTTGTTGCAATGATGAAGGATGGATGAACTTTGAAGATCCCCTCAGCCTGGCTGACCTGCCTCCCTTGGAGGATAAGAGACTAAGGGCCAGATTTATCAAGATCCAATTTTGCGGGCAGTAATTTGCGCTCGCAAACTGGAATTTTGCGCAAGGGG
>NW_015152368.1:58003-59044 GCF_000732505.1 Cyprinodon variegatus
CCAGCATTAAATGGTCTGGTAATTCTTCTTATTTAGATGTATCACTTTACATTCATTTACCATATTTTATTTGATTCTTTTTTTCTTTTTTTTAACTCATGTAATCTGGCATTATTAACTATTTGGGTGCACACATTTGGTTGACTCATTTTGCTGGTATGGTTTATTTTAAACTAATACATTTCTCTTGAGTTGTCAGTTCCTGGGAGGCTCTGCTGGGCCAGTGAAGCGTCCCCGCTGCAAAGAATCTCCTCAATGAGAATTAATTGGACTCTTCCATTTATTATATAGGCTGTGTGGGAAGGTTTAAGTTCTCTATTTTTTCAGATCATTGGATTCAGGAGGAGCAGTGATGTTTTTGTCCTGGCCATGAAACACTGGACCGGCTCTCCTCCCTCTGCAGGGTGCTTAAGGGTTCATGGGAGTTCATGGGCCATACCGTGTTTGGTCTGCATTGCTGACTTTAAGTCAGATCATTATTCTGAAATGGCCAGTGGGGCCGCTGGGCTGCACTTTGGACAGCACTGGTTCAGAGGTTTGATGTGAGTTTAACTTTAGGTTCAGGTTTGGCATTAATGGAGAAACTGAATAAATAACAGTCAGTATAAAGTCCTAATATCAGGTGTGTGAGTTTTTTCTCTGTGGTGAGACGATGACTGGTCCACAGGGGGTCAGGCCTCTCACTAGAGTGTGCAGGTTTTCATCAATGAACTAAAGAACATTATGATGAAAAAAATCTTAATTTTCAAAGATGTTTCCGAGTTCTGGAGTTTTAATCTGCTGTTTTTACACACAGATTATGTTGGAAAGTTATTTACGCACCATGTTAGCTCCGATTAATCAGGTCCTTCATTATTGGATTATTATCCAATCTGGGTTTAAAATCAGTTGTTAAGATAAGATAGACTTTATTGACTCACAGTGGAGAAATTCACTTTTTAAGAATGCATCTTATTTCTACTGCTTTAATCTTTATCTCAAAGGGCTAACAGGGTTTTAAAGAGAAGTTTGCTCATATTCAGAATTCAAACTTCTGAAAGT
>NW_015152368.1:60199-61745 GCF_000732505.1 Cyprinodon variegatus
ATGCAATCAACTGGTTTTCCTTAGATAGAAAACTTTGTATCAATTTGACTAGATGATCTGGTTGAACTGTAAAGTGCCTTGAGATGACGTGTTGTGAATTTGGCGCTATATAAATAAACAGAATTGAATTGATCAAGATGAAAATTATTTAGATTTTTATACTGATTAATGCTAAATTCATTAAATCACTGCAAACATATTAGTTTTAGCTATAAATATTGATCCATTGATTATTCCCTGGTAAACGGACTTTTCCTTTAAAGAGACGAGCTTCCCTGACATGGAGAGTTTGGATGGACTGAGGGAAGAAGTCAATTTAGGATCAACAGGAGATTTAAACCTTCCTCATCTTCTTTATCTAAAGTTTTCACTAAATGAAATAATTTCCCCCTGAATTTAAACTGAACTGATTCCCTTTTCAAAGTGTTCGTTCAGAAATACTCCTTTAGAACAGTTTAAATAAAAAGATGTAAGTAGTGATGTCGCCTCTGCTGCCTGGACTCCGCTCATTCCCTCCAGTTTTTTCATATATTTTATTTTGCAATGGTTGATTTAACTGCTGAGCTTCTCTGAGGACAAATAAGAGTCAGTTGTTCAATTTATCCCACAATCTAATTCAACATGATTTTATGGCTTTCTAAGGCTAAGTTAAAACAGTAACAGACACTCTGAGGTCAAACTAATCGTCTTTATTAGAAACCTGAAGAAAAGAGAAACAGGCTCCTGTATATTTTTCGGTGAGCTCCTGGTCTTTCACAGCCAGAAACCTTCTGATCAGTGAGCTTCTCTCTGAACGCTGCCTGCTGAGGCCTGCAGGATCATTTCATTCACTATAGGGAGGAAAGTCTGCTTGTTTAAAAGTGAACCGATCACCAGAGAGGCGATGGAGGAGATAACTGCTAAAGAACCAAACAGCAGCCTGGTTCTGCTGTCAGAGCCCGTCGGATCAAAGATCAGACTGCTGCAGAGTTCAAGGTTCTGGTTTACATGAGGAGGGGGGGTTGGTGGTGATGGAGGTCTGATCTGGGGCTGCAGACTCTGGCTGTGGAGACGGACTGCCTGCTGCTGCTGGTGGTTCTTTCTGCACCAGCTCTGGCTCATCCTGGCCTGCCTGGGGCGGATGGACCAGGACCCGATCGATGAGGCCAAAGTCCTGAGCCTCCATTGGGCTCATGTAGCGATCTCTCTCCATCACGCTCTCTGAAGGGTGGAGAGAAAAACGGAAATCCATCAGCCACTGAGAGGAAACATCAACAACTGTGTCCACTTCTGATGGACACCTGACTGTCTCCACCCGACCCAGCTGATTAATCATGACATGTGGGAATAACAAAAAGTAAAAAAATAATCAACTGGACTTTGTTTACAAATTTGAAGACGTTTCGCTTCCCATCCAGGAATGTCAAAATGTCAGAAATAGCGTCGAGTTCCAGGCATTATATTAGGGGTGTAAATAATAATCGTTTTTTGTATCGATGCATGGATCCAACAGCTGACGATCCGATGCATCGATATGTCCGCAAGAGAATCGATTCATGTTTTTTTT
>NW_015152368.1:64487-73086 GCF_000732505.1 Cyprinodon variegatus
TTTGAAACATTGTCTAGCCTGTAGGGTAAAAAAAAAAGAAGAACCAATTAAACGAATCGAAGTGTATTCTTCAGTATCAAAAATAATCAAATCGTTGGGTCAGGAAATCGATACTGAATCGAATCTCCATGATGGGTGTGATTCACACCCCTCCTTTATAGAGCAGCCCAAAAAAGCCTTGTTCTTGTTTAGAAAACATGCAAATTTAAACAGATGAAACAATTACATGTGAATCAATTGCTTTGTTTTTGTTCCACTCTATAAAGCCTCGAACATTTTGAATAGAAAGTTTCCTGGATCGTCCAGTCGATGTTTTTTTTTTTTTGGAACGACAATGACCTGGATGAATGAGAATCTTCACCAACACATGTGGGAATGATCTGCTGATTCATCAGCTTTGATTCTGTTAGAAGGAACACGTCCCTTTAAGGACAAACATGGATCTTAAGCTCCTCGGCTCAGATTGATGCACTTTTCCTCGACCTAAACAGGAACATTTCCACCTGAAACTGCTGCTTCCATCATTTTATGTTAATGGATGAAGATAAACGTGAATCAGGTTTATTGTTTAAGATTGAATAATAAAGGTTCAAAACCTGAGTGAAGTTGCCCCCCCACTTTCTTCAAATCAGACAAAATTAGTGTCAAACGTTTGTGCAGCAAAAATTTTCGTTTGTGCTGCAAATCAGACGAAATGGGTGTCAATTAACTTAGCTCCGTTTGTGCTGCTAAAACAGACTGACCTTTGATGACCTCTACAAAATATTATTAATATCATTGAAATGATAGGAGTACAAATTTAAACATTTTGCCATACAAAAATATAAAATTTTAGAATTAATTTTAAATATAAAATATTTTAAATATGTATATTAAAAATTTAAAAATGCATATTTTAAAATCTATAAATTTTTTGTACTGTTATCATTTTAATGATATTAATAATTGTTTGTAGAAGCCATCAAAGGTCAGTGAACATTTGTTCATTATGAAACTCTGAATTTCATGTAAATTATAAGTTGCTAACCTATGATTATATATTTTTTACTGTAAAAAAATTATAGCGGCACAAACGAAAATTTGTGCTGCACAAACGTTTGACACCAATTTTGTCTGATTTGAAGAAGGTGGGGGGGCTGGTTGACCTTTGATGACCTCTAGAAATATTTCTTTATATCTTTAAAATGATAGCAGCACAAACAAATTTTTGCTGCACAAACGTTTGACACTAATTTTGTGTGATTTGAAGGAGGTGGGGGGGGCAACTTCACTCAGGTAGGTTACAACTCATCATGTTTGATTCTCCTATAGATTCAAATATTAGCCCCTTTTCCCCATTTTATGCGGTAGGTTTTAGTATTTTATAGCTTGTTAAAGTGGTTGAGAAAACGTAAATTTTTCTAAAGCATAACGATGCGCTCAGGCATAAAACGCCATGGCCATGGAACGTTAGGAAAAGAAGATTTACGATTCCTGACCGAGCAGCAGATCTTTCAATTCATCTAAATTAGTGGTGGGCATAGATACAGTTTTTTAATCCAGATTAATGTCACTGTAATCTTGGAATTAATCTAAATTTATCTAGATTAAAATTGCTCCTTTGAATTCTTCCAAAGGTATTCATTTTATGTGTGCTTCCTCCACAATTCAAAAGAAAATATTTACTTTTTTATGTTTGCAAAATCACATTTAATTTTGTCTTCTTAAGATCTTGAAAAAGTTACAAATACTTTTTTTTTTTTGCTAATTTGTTACCGTCTTATTCCTGAAAAAATAGCGTGTTCCACTTCCAATTATAGATTGTCCCACTTTAACAATATAGTGTCTCCAAAAATCTGACACACGTCGCCTCGAACAACTTCTAATCTTTCGCCTCTTTCTCCGCGGCGTGCTGGTCATGTATTCTCTTCATGATAGTTCACCTCGCAGGTAGTTTGTAAGATGGGTCACCTGTCGCCGCCTGGAGAACGAGCAGCTTGTGGCGATCCACTGAGCGAGGCGATGGGTTAGCTTGGCTGATGGAGATGTGCTTATAGCTGCATCCAGGTCAGCACGTCACGTTCCATGCGGTAATTTCACAAAACATCAACGCAGGTAAGAAGACGAATTCGTTTTCGCCCCCAGATATACTCCCACGCTCAACTAAAAGAATCAATCCGATTAATCGATTATTGAAATAATCTAATTAGGTTATTGATTAATCCCCGTAATTGACATTTATGCACTATTTTTGCACGCCACGTATCACTTTATTTGGACTTAGTTTTTACATATGCATAGATATACGTACAGATATATATACAGAAGAGCTATATGTGTATATATTTGATCTCTTTTTATTCTTATTTTTTATCTTTATTATATAGTGTAGTTGGATGTGTGTATATATTATATTAAACTGTAACTGGAGCATGTAATGAAAGTAATTTCCCTCTGGGATTATTAAAGTATTTCTGATTCTGATCTGATTAATGATTGACAGGAGGAGAGACTCTCAAATGTTCCTTTAGCTGACAGAGAGACTCATCTAGCAAAACGTATGAAAATAAAATCTATAAACATTTTCAGTTACGATAAAAAAAACATGTTTTCATCTGTTAATCTGCTCTATCAGAACTNATATAAAATATTTTAAATATGTATATTAAAAATTTAAAAATGCATATTTTAAAATCTATAAATTTTTTGTACTGTTATCATTTTAATGATATTAATAATTGTTTGTAGAAGCCATCAAAGGTCAGTGAACATTTGTTCATTATGAAACTCTGAATTTCATGTAAATTATAAGTTGCTAACCTATGATTATATATTTTTTACTGTAAAAAAATTATAGCGGCACAAACGAAAATTTGTGCTGCACAAACGTTTGACACCAATTTTGTCTGATTTGAAGAAGGTGGGGGGGCTGGTTGACCTTTGATGACCTCTAGAAATATTTCTTTATATCTTTAAAATGATAGCAGCACAAACAAATTTTTGCTGCACAAACGTTTGACACTAATTTTGTGTGATTTGAAGGAGGTGGGGGGGGCAACTTCACTCAGGTAGGTTACAACTCATCATGTTTGATTCTCCTATAGATTCAAATATTAGCCCCTTTTCCCCATTTTATGCGGTAGGTTTTAGTATTTTATAGCTTGTTAAAGTGGTTGAGAAAACGTAAATTTTTCTAAAGCATAACGATGCGCTCAGGCATAAAACGCCATGGCCATGGAACGTTAGGAAAAGAAGATTTACGATTCCTGACCGAGCAGCAGATCTTTCAATTCATCTAAATTAGTGGTGGGCATAGATACAGTTTTTTAATCCAGATTAATGTCACTGTAATCTTGGAATTAATCTAAATTTATCTAGATTAAAATTGCTCCTTTGAATTCTTCCAAAGGTATTCATTTTATGTGTGCTTCCTCCACAATTCAAAAGAAAATATTTACTTTTTTATGTTTGCAAAATCACATTTAATTTTGTCTTCTTAAGATCTTGAAAAAGTTACAAATACTTTTTTTTTTTTGCTAATTTGTTACCGTCTTATTCCTGAAAAAATAGCGTGTTCCACTTCCAATTATAGATTGTCCCACTTTAACAATATAGTGTCTCCAAAAATCTGACACACGTCGCCTCGAACAACTTCTAATCTTTCGCCTCTTTCTCCGCGGCGTGCTGGTCATGTATTCTCTTCATGATAGTTCACCTCGCAGGTAGTTTGTAAGATGGGTCACCTGTCGCCGCCTGGAGAACGAGCAGCTTGTGGCGATCCACTGAGCGAGGCGATGGGTTAGCTTGGCTGATGGAGATGTGCTTATAGCTGCATCCAGGTCAGCACGTCACGTTCCATGCGGTAATTTCACAAAACATCAACGCAGGTAAGAAGACGAATTCGTTTTCGCCCCCAGATATACTCCCACGCTCAACTAAAAGAATCAATCCGATTAATCGATTATTGAAATAATCTAATTAGGTTATTGATTAATCCCCGTAATTGACATTTATGCACTATTTTTGCACGCCACGTATCACTTTATTTGGACTTAGTTTTTACATATGCATAGATATACGTACAGATATATATACAGAAGAGCTATATGTGTATATATTTGATCTCTTTTTATTCTTATTTTTTATCTTTATTATATAGTGTAGTTGGATGTGTGTATATATTATATTAAACTGTAACTGGAGCATGTAATGAAAGTAATTTCCCTCTGGGATTATTAAAGTATTTCTGATTCTGATCTGATTAATGATTGACTGGAGGAGAGACTCTCAAATGTTCCTTTAGCTGACAGAGAGACTCATCTAGCAAAACGTATAAAAATAAAATCTATAAACATTTTCAGTTACGATAAAAAAAACATGTTTTCATCTGTTAATCTGCTCTATCAGAACTCCTCAGGAGGAAAAGTTTCACCTGGTTTAATTTTGTAAAAAAGTCTCCTTTAAAGAACCTTTGACGATCTGATTATTAATCGATTCATCAAAAAAAAAAAAATAACCAACAGATTAATGGAATTGTAAAATAATTGTTAGTTGCAGCTCTAATCCGGTTAGAACCCGTTTTATCAGGAGGTGAATCTGCCTGCAGATTTACAGGAGAACCATACAATATAAAAGTTCCTGCTCTGGATTTTAGGATGAATGAAAACAGGCGTTACTTTTTTAAAGGGGTGCAATAAATTGATGGAAATGAACGCACTAGTCATCCATTCCACTGGCCTCTACTGTCACCACAATGACTCTGCGTTCAGGAACCCCCTGCTGTTCTTTAGATCCTCCTGAACCTACCGATGGTTTCCAGCGGCTGCCCCGTGTGCTTAGCGTAGATGTTGTTGATCTGTCTCTTCAGCTTGAGGATCTCCTCGGCCTGGATGGCGATGTCTGTGGCCTGGCCCTGGAGACACGCCCCCTTAGCGGTCAGGTGGTTCATTTGATGCGTTAATGCCGTAAACTGCTAGGAGGCCCGCTTACCCTGGCCCCGCCTGAAGGCTGGTGCACCATGATGCGGGCGTTGGGCAGCGAATGCCTCATGCCACTCGTACCCGCTGCCAGGAGCAGGCTGCCCATGCTGGCTGCCTGGCCCACACACCAGGTGGAGATGGGGTTCAGGATGTACTGCATAGTGTCATAAATGGCCAGCCCTGAGGTCACAACGCCGCCTGGAGAGAAGAGAAGCACAACAAAGGGTTACAGCCAGGATTCCCCAGCCAGAAACAAAACCAATGACGCCACCTGGGCTTCTGCTAGCGTCAGGTTTCTTACCAGGACTGTTGATGTACATGTGTATGGGCTTGTTGTTGCTTTCTGACTGCAGGAAGAGCAGCTGGGCGATAACCAGACTGGCTACGTTGTCGTCAATCTGAGCTCATTGGAAACACAGAGAAACTGGATGAGGACTTCTTCTCCTGAAAACATCTCAGCATCATGAAGAACGTCGTTAACACTCACCGGACCCATAACACAAATGATTCTCTCCCTCAGGAGGCGAGAGTAGATGTCGTACGCCCGTTCTCCTCTCCCCTGGAAAACACAGCTGGGTTAGAGCGGCTCTTATCACTGCAGCACGGTAGAGGCAGACCAGCAAATGGGCCAATATTTGGGCCAATATTCAAGGGTTATTTCTTCATATAAGCATCGACTAATAGCTTCAATTATTGGATTCAGCCTTCTGCTCCCTGCATCTGCTTCCATTAAGGAGAAAGCAGGAGTCCAGATCAGAGATGTAAACTAATAATCCATCCGGAATAAACTGCTAATTAATAGTTTAATAGATTAAAATGTAAACAATGGAGGATTTTCTTTCAATGCTGTCATGTTCCTGTTGTCCAGAAGATGGACAACATGCTGTTCATTCTTAGATTGAGTATTAAAGGTACTGGTAAGAGTATGAACAGCAGAACCATAAATGGATCCAGATTATAAAACATATGTTTCATAACAGAACAGAGAATACGCCTTATCTCATAAAAATGTCTAGTTTATTAACCTACAAGAAAAACTTTTGTTTATTCAGTCAGCATGTAATACAGCTGGAACAACAGATCAAAACAAATCAATCAAACAGTTTTGGTAGCTCTAACAAGCTAACAAACTAAACTAACTGCTATAGGCTTAGACTGCTGGAGGACATGGGGACCACTTTTCCTCATTCCGATTCCTCTCTGTTCTCCCACTCTGCAGAATCTGTTAGTTCATCTCTAACGTTCTGCTCCCTCTGCTTTTTCTCATACTAGCTTCATCTGCTCCCCCTGTGTTTTGACTTTATATCTGCCATTGTTTTTATCTTTTATACGCTGACCTCTAGTGTCCAGAAAGGCACCTTTTAAATAAGAGGTATAATTATTATAATTATTGTCCTTTTATGGTTGTGACTCCATCCTGGAGAGAAATATCAGCTGTGCTGCTGCCATCAACACCTTTGTTTATAGATGTTGGAGCTTGGCCTGTTTTTCAGTGTAGTCCTGTTTCTCTGACCGTGACTAATGTCTTTCCTCCTCTGACATGGGAGCTAATTGATAGTTGCATTCTGCTTCTTTTTCTGTCTGCTTCCTCAGCAGATGGCCGCTCACACTGAGCCTGGTTCTGCTGGAGGTTTCTTCCTGTTAAAAGGGAGTTTTCCTCCCCACTGTCGCTACAAACATTCTTGTTGTGAGGGATTGCTGAAATCAATCAGCTGAGTGTCTTTAGATAGAAAACCAATCTGACTGGGATCAAAGGGTCGAGATACGGGATATATTACAAGTAATTTAAGAACGTTTCCCTGTTGGAGGCAACAGTAGTAGATCAGTGAGCTTTAATCGACTGTTTTGTTCATTAATGTTTCTCTTTTGTTTATAGAGACGCGTTAAACATTATCACCTTGTTATTTTTATGGTGTAAACGGAGAAAAAAAAAAACTATTGGTTACACACGTCGGGAATCAGTTAGACTAATGTCCAAATATTCAACACGGCTTTTAAAAACCTGTTTCAGTCGATCTGAAGAACATCATACAATAAACAACATCCTGTAAATTCAGTGAATAAATATATTACAGTTAAACATAAAACTTCAGCAAAGCCCAGAACCCAAACAACTGCGACCCGAACACTGAAATCAACCCCTTCACATGTTCCAGCTTTGATGGCGCTGCTCTGTGGCGCAGCCCATCGCTAAGGCTAACATGCAGTGCATTATGGGTAATCCTCTGAAGGATGGTGGGGGCTGAGGGGCCACTTACCGTCTGCTCCACCACTATAGGTATGAGGGGACTCCTGCATGCAGGACTGTGGTGGATGGTTCTGCCGTGCCTCAGAGTTAAAGCCCCGACGCTCAGTAAACTCTGACAGAAAGGAAAGAGAGGTTTTCATGTTAGTTAGCCCAGAAAGATTCAGGAGAATATCAGCATCTAACGCCTCTCTCTATAATAAACCCTCATCAAGGCAGTCATATTAATCCTGGAGATTAAAGACGGGACTTTGACTAACTTTAATATTCCAATCAGAACAAACCAGTAATAAGAAAATAAAAATAAGGTGCTCTAAACTAAAGATACACCGATTCGATACTCATTTCAATAATATCATACAAGGCAGTAAAGTTACAGCAACTTAGTTACATCAATTTGAAGTCTGCAACACCGCTGACATCATCAGTCTGACATCATCACACAGAGCAATTTCTTTCTTTTCTATCTAATCTCTGCCTTCACTGAAATGCTAAAGTATACGCTTCATTTGATCAACAGAAGTACCGGCCGATACGCCCAGTCCAGGTATGGATATAAGACTGGATCAGTAAAAACTGGATCAGTGCATTTCTGCTTCAAACTGGAGTCTGAACCAGTGTCTCTGGATTCAGCTACAGGAGTCATCCATTAGGTCAAACCGCTGAGGTCACGGCCTTCGGCTTTTTGCTGTCGTTATATTTCAATCTGTTTCAGGTAAGAGCCAGCGGTACAGTCTATATCCTGGATTCTTTTATTATTTCAGTAAGAACATCCAGTGTTACGAACAATGAGGAAAAATAGAGATGTCAAAACTCCTGGTAAAATATTCTGTTCTAATATTATTTGTCTACAAAAAGTCTCATTCATCCATCTTTTGATCCATAAAACATTCTTTAAAAACTTCAATGGGCTTCGCTGTAATTATAGGTAAAAGTGTTTTTCATCACATGGAGGAGAGAAAACATGTTGGTGGAGACCTGGATGATATGCACAAAACCAAACATTTACAATATAATCTAAATACTGATAATAAAATATTAAAAGCCTCACAAAGAATGCTAAGAACACCCGCAAAAGATGCCTGCAGAAACCTAGATTACTTTATAAATCCACACATTACAGAAATATTTATTTTTGATATCATCAAGGAAAATATCGATGTTTTAATCGGCGGGGATTTACCACAAGGCAATATTGGGCAGTTGCCAGGGGCCCCAGGTTCATGGGGGCCACATTAAACTGTTTACATGTTTGGTTAATACAACTAGTCCTTATGTCTGCAAATTAAGTAGGTTTTTGATTTAAAAAAAATCCCCACCCCCTCCAGCGTCCACCATATTGGATCAGTCCATTTGCTGCACATGTTCAGAAAGGTCCAAACAGACAGCAGCAAAC
>NW_015152369.1:0-1507 GCF_000732505.1 Cyprinodon variegatus
TTTTTCTGAAATCCAATTTTTTGTTTGGTTGTTTCCATTTTATTAGAACTTTGCCCACATCGGACTTTAGTGTGAACCGTTTGTGGCTCCAAACTAATATAATATAATATAAACCTAATATAAACTCATATCTGTTAAAATCATAACCTAACACTGACATTGAAAGTGATCGCTGATATATTTTTAGTCTTCACCTCCAATGCTTTACCATCATCCTCATTTTCTGTTTGTTTTGCATTTCTGCTCCTAATCAAAAAAGCTTCAGCATTCATGTCTGAGGTGCAGCACTGAAGCATAAAGGTGGCACAAATAAATGGGGAAATAAATTCTTCCTCTAAGTTACTATGGAGGAGCATTTTTACCCTATGAATGTGAAGAATAATTGTATAGTGTTCTAGTGCAGTTTGGTTCAAATAATCTAGTTCTGTGGAAAAATTGAGATAATGAAGAGAAATTTAACTTGAAAAATCAACCTGATATCGATCTCCTTTCTGGATCTGTTGTTGTGACACAAACGCTGCTGAAATAATTACAGTCTGACCACTGAATGACTGTCAGCAGGTCCCTTTAAGATGGGCATCAGCAGACCATGACTGCGCAGGCAAGAGCAGGCCTCCTGACTGCGCTGCTGTGCGCATTCCTTCCAGAAAATCCAACAGCTCAGATGACAATCATGAGAGCAGACCAAACCTCCTGTGAGACAACTGAGCTGCAGCAAAAGCTGTGATGCAGGCAGGCAGGCCCACCACCATCAAAACCAGCACCTTAAATACTTAGCGCACTCTTTTGCCCAAGCACTGGACTTTTAGGAGAGACAATTTCCATGTGGAATCTCCTGGAACTAAGTCTACGGACAGGCCCCTTCCTCTATCCTGCCGTCAGAGCGCCTGGCTGCAGTGTCTCATCACAACCCCTACCCTCTGTACCGCGGATGAGGAAACAGAGACTATGCTTTGGTTAAGCAGTTGTTCTGTAGTACAGAAACGAGACCATCCCTGTGAGAAGCCAGCGTTGCAGTGAGCTTTTACGGTGTGAACTGGGAGGTACACATCCTGAGGAAGCCGTCATTTCACAACATCAATAAAAGCCCATCAAATTACCTTGGTTCATCAGACTGATGGAATAGGAGTAGCTGTGGACCAAACCGAGACCTGAGTCTGCCCCCCCGCCCCTCTATCTTCCACCCAAAATCGACTAACAGTAAAACTTATTACATTCATTCCATTTGATGCTCTAATAAGGTGCTTAGCTTGGGTGAGCGTAGTTAGTTAGCCCTTTAAAGCCCGATCCAAGAATAAAACAAAACAGAAAATTACTTTTTTTTGGTTTGAAGTCCTTATTTGGCCTTTTAACAAAATATGTAAAAAGAAAAAAAAGAAATACATTTTTGATATTAATAATTTATACGATAAGTCAAGATTATTTTTTCTGTAGTCTTCTACTGGCTGTTATCAGGTACAATAGGATTTTGAGCAAAGTTTTTACCATTAAATTATACAAAAGGTGT
>NW_015152369.1:3571-10538 GCF_000732505.1 Cyprinodon variegatus
CAAAGCTGGGTCAAAAATCTCCATAAGGGCCAGCGGTCCTTCACGCACGACTATGCTGAGAGAGGGCCGCTGCAGACGGGGTGTGGTTAGCCCTGGCTGCCATTAGCATCGGAGGTCCACTGGCTGCCACGGTCCTCTCAACTTCAGAAATATTTTTTTTAATTATGCATTAAACCGGTAAATGGACCATATAATGACGCTTTAAAGTATAATAATTTCACCTCAAATGACCTCAAAACATGTTTTTATGGAACAACAGCAACAGAAAAGAGAACTTTTAACTTTTAATGGAGCGTCCCATCGAAAGCTGCTGCTGCCGTAGTGCATGCTACTGTTCAATAGTTGTTGCCATCTTCCTTGTGCTTTCTCCAGCATCACGCAGCTTTGTCGTCACGCCCTCAAAACCCCGCCCGATTTGCATCCAGACATTCAAAACACATCACTGCATTGTGATTGGCCCGCCAGTTCTAGGGCCTGGGGCATTGATCGAGGCTAGACCACTCGCAGGCAAAAATGATTTTGGCCGCTGGCAGCTGGGGCTAGTTCACTAGGCTATCTGTCTCGGTTTAGTTGTCTAAATCTTAACCTTTAATGCAGAAAACTCTGGATCAAATCCTGAAAACTTAATGAAAATGATCTAGGATATGATTTATACGTTTTCTTTTTTGTTATAATTAGTGTTGCACCGATACCAGTATCAGGCGGGGCCCCGATCCAGCACTAAAATGGTGCATCGGTATCGACAAGTATCAACCAATAGGGCACCGATACCATTTTGAGAGCCAAAAGTTTATTCAACTATTGTCACCCATTCCAGGTAGGCAATAAAAAGTTCTACTGGATTAACTTTGTATTAGTCTTTTTCCTGCTTCACAAAGGTAGGCAGCAGCTTGACAAAGCCATGATGGCAATTATTTTACATCCAAGCAGTATGCAGTTCTTCATTTATACACACACACATCAATTTCAAACAGATGGTATCGGCCAATACTACACAGCCAGGTATCAGGTATTGGTATCGGGGCCAAAAAATGGCATCAGTGCAACACTAATTTTTACTGAATTGTGTGAAGTAAAGTTTTACATTCATCCATTAGGTAACAGATTCACTATCAAAGCTCATTGGTTTCTGATCAGTGTGACTGAGCAGGATTAAGTCTGACTCTCAGTCTGGTCTGTAGCAGGCTGGCTGCTCACAATAAATCACCATGGCACCTGATGTGTTGCTGCTTTCCTGAAAATCCTGACTTAATCCAGTATCCTGGTTTCATGAAATTAGCCTCTGATCTTGTTGCATGTTTGTCTTTTCCTTCCTGCAGCTTTGGGTTCAGTTGGTAAAGATCTAGAAGCACCTGAGAGGTGGAAGTGACAGCCAATAGAGCTGCTCCTGCAAAGTGTTTCTCTCACTGAGAGGCTGCTCGATAACCTGAGCAGGTTGTCACAAACAACTTTTCACCTCATTTTATTCACTGTTACCACTGACTAGGGGGAACATGTCTTTATTAACGACATAATCATTTCTCTTTTCTTTGTGAATCTTTAATGTCAGAATAGAGAAAGCTAAGCACTGTTTTTAGACTTTCCTCGTTTGTTTCCAACAATGAGCAAAGATGGAAACAGACGAGTTTAAAAATGTAATTACTGACATTATAATCTCTAACTTCATCACCAACAGGTGTTAGAAGAGAACAAACACAATAAAACATATTTTTTGCAAATCGAAGTATATTCTGAGATTTATAGCAACTGGTTGAATCGATCAAAAGAGAAGTGAGGATTCTGATTCTGATTATAAAACTGTTTTATTTCTTTCTATCTTACCTTTAGTTCTGGTCCAAATGTTGATGCTCACAACCGTTATAGAAAGAGCTGCTAAACCCACAGAGACGATGATGATACGCCATAAACCTGAAAGAGAAACAAGAAATAATGTTCTGTAATCAAAGGTTAAAATGATATTTTACTTTATTAGCAGTCAGATGATTTTCATTTTTTTAAACTGTTTGTCAGCATAGAATTAAGCTAGAACTGATGGTAAAAGATTATTTAACAAACTCGAAAATGTATGAGAGAGGATATAAAATCACCATCTGTGTGTCAGTGTGTTGGGGGGGCATGTATTTCTTACATGGTGGGGACCGTTTTCCATGAATAATGGCACATTCTGAGGACCGACTGCTCTAGTAGGGACCAATGCCTGGTCGCCATGGACACAGATGCTGTTTTAAGGTGAGTTTAAAAACTAAGGTATGAATTGAGTTTAGGATGAGGTTAGGATTAGGCAAGAACACGTAATGCTTAGGTTTAGGGTCACAGTTAGGCTGTAGAAATGGGTTAGAAATGATGGAAGTCAATGAAAATTCTCCACAGGGATAGAGAAACATGACTGTGTGTGGAGTATAAACTAGATTTATCTTTTATATGAAAACAAAGAGAAATTACTTAATGATTTACCCTGAATTGTTGCTGCTGTTTCATTCTGATTCTTTCTCTGACCAGGAAAAGTTCACTCAGTCACTGTTCAGCTAGTTTCCCTATAAACCTCACACTCACACAGCAGCCCTGCTTAGAGAAACTAGCAGAGGTGAGCTGCAGCAATGGCTGCTTCAGGGGGAAAGATGGTGATTCCAGAGTGGAGGTACAGACACTATTTTACTTTCCATTAGATACATCCACATAGCATGAAAAGAAGGAAACTAGTCCTGGCATAGATGATTATAATCATGACACTATTGCAGGTGAGGTTGACAACATTCACTAATTCTAAGTTATATCCCACAAAATTACCTTGACAATGGCAATAAATTAATCAAAGCTCTAAAATGTCCCATTCTATGGAGGATGAAGTGACTTTTCTTAACATTGATCATGTCTTTTAAAACTGCGAGTCTGTTTTAACTCAGAAAAATTATAATTTAGAAAGATGTATTTGTGGTTTTATCAGTCAGAACTCTCATTCCTAACTCTCCATGTCATGATCACCAAAGTATGTATAAAGATGACTGAAATAACAACAACATGATAACAGGAGCTAAAGACAAACCACTCATATATTCATATTAATTTACTGAGTATAATTGGGCCAAACCTTGATTTGTTGTGTCAGAAGTTCTCCTGCTCCCAACTGTTTGCTTTGGGTCCTTGTTTCCTGGAGTGGCTTCATTTGTTCAGTTTCCAGGAAAAATAAGAAACAAAGTTTTTAAATATTTTGTAATGAAATGCAGCAGTGTCTTTTAAATGTATAAGTTTAACTTATAAGTAAAGTTTTATCAGATTTTTTTAAAAATCTTATTTCATGATTTTATTCTCTAATTTTAGAGCCAAAAAAGGCCAAAATGAGCAGATTATAATTTAGATCATATGATCATGATTTTGAAATATTTGTGAAACATTAGAACAATCACTACCTTGAAAGGCTGGTGAGACGTTTTTGGTTTCTGGTCTGGTTGTCTTTGAGTTTGTGTTTCCAGGTTCGTTTGTTGGTTGAACTTTTACTCCTGATATTTCTAGAAACAAGGAGAAAGTTTATATCTGTTTATTAAAGAGCTCTAATGTCTCTCTGTCTCTCCACTGTCCATTTCTATTCCAGCCCTCCTTCTGTTTTACCAACTGCTACCGTTTCCTGCTGAGAAGATCTTAAGTTCTGATGAATGCAGGGGAAAGATATGTTCAAATTCAATCTAAACTTCCTCAATCGTTCCTGTTGGAGTCACATTAAAAAACATCAGATAAGAATCAGATTCAGGACCAAATATGAGATGGGGTTGAAATATGACTACCAAAAAAAAAAAAAAAAAAAACTCAGATGAGGGCCATTAATGGGCCAATTCTGAGCCATTCCACTTTTTTTTTAAAGCCCTGACTACAAAAAGAATTAAATTTAGGCCAAATCTTTTCTGCAGTTGGAAAACCTTGTATGTCTCTACTTCTACTCACCTCGTCCAAAAAAGGCCAAAATGTGCAGATTATAATATACATCATATGATCATGATTTTGAAATATACTAAAACATTAGAACAATCACTACCTTGAAAGGTTGGTGAGATATTTTCGGTTTCTGGTCTGGTTGTCTTTGAGTTTTTGTTTCCAGGTTTGTTTGTTGGTTGAACTTTCCATCCTGATTTTTTTGGAAACAAGAACAAAGTGTCAGAAACCAAAACTGTTCATATGTTATTCTTCAAAACTCTTTTAAAGTATTAGACAGATTAAATAGCTATATCAGTTGATTTTGGTCATTAATAACAATCCGATTATTAATAAATGAGAAAACAGTCCAGTTGTGTCCAAATCCTGAAGCTAATCCCAGTTCCCTGTGATGTCAGTGATCTTCCTCAGCTCATCATCTTCTAACCTGTTTCTCACCTGAGGACTGAAGACTGAAGGTAAACTCTTCATCAGTAACAGTATCAGTCACTTTACACTGAGGGAACTCAGACCCTGATGATAAAGAGACAGTAGCAGAGCAGCCAGTCTCTGATGGTGGTTCTTTGTTGTCCACATCCTGATTAAACCATTTCACTTTGTATCTACAGGGGTCAAAGGTCACCACAGAGCAGCTTAATGTCACCCTCTGATTCTCCTGTTTAATTACTGAGGAAGAGAGAAACAATAAAAGACTAAATCAGACAAATGACCTCCATCACTAATCAATTCCACATATTGTTGCATGAAATGATTCGACTTTTAAGTACAAAAACAATAATTTAACAAATGTTAAAACTCACTGTTAAGAACAGACAGAACCACAGCAGACTGATAAACTGGTCTGTGTGCGTCTCTATATTTCCATTGTTCACAGATATAACGTCCAGCATCTTCCTCTCTGACCTTCTTTATAACCAGAGAACAGTCTGCTGTTAGACTCAGTCTGTCTGCTTTAGTGATGTCATTATTAANCAATGAGAAAGTTTATATCTGTTTATTAACAAGCTCTAATGTCTCTCTGTCTCTCCACTGTCCAGTTCTATTCCACTCCTTTTGTTTTACCAACTGCTACCGTTTCCTGCTCAGCAGATCTTTTTTTTTTAAAGCCTTGACTCAAAAAAAATCTAATTTTGGCCAAATTTATCTGCAGTTGGAAACCCTTATATGTCTGTACTTCTACTCACCTGAGCCTAAATAAGGCCAAAATATGCAGATTATAATATCGATAACATGATCATGATATTGAAATATATCTAATACATTAGAACAATCACTACCTTGAAAGGTTGGTGAAATAATTTTTATTTCTGGTGTGGTTGTCTTTGATCTTGTTTTTCCAGGTTTGTTTGTTGGTTGAACTTTTCCACCTGATTTTTCTAGAAACAAGAACAAAGTGTCTGAAACCATAACTGTTCATATGTTATTCTTCAAAACTCTTTCAACTTATTAGACAGATTATATAACTATATCAGCTGATTTTGGTCATTAATAACAATCCGATTATTATTTAAAGAGAAAATAGTCCAGTTGTGTCCAAATCCTGAATCTAATCCTAGTTCCCTGTGATCTCAGTGATCTTCTTCAGTTCATCATCTTCTAACCTGTTTCTCACCTGAGGGCTGAAGACTGAAGGTAAACTCTTCATCAGTAACAGTATCAGTCACTTTACACTGAGGGAACTCAGACCCTGATGATAAAGAGACAGTAGCAGAGCAGCCAGTCTCTGATGGAGGTTCTTTGTTGTCCACATCCTGATTAAACCACTTCACTCTGTATCTATGGAGGTCAAAGGTCACCACAGAGCAGTTTAATGTCACCCTCTGATTCTGCTGTTTAATTACTGAGGAAGAAAAAAACAATAAAACTCTAAATCAGACAAATTACCTCCATCACTAATCAATTCCACATATTGCTGCATAAAATGATTCGACTTTTAAGTACAAAAACAATTATTTAACAAATATTAAAACTCACTGTTAAGAACAGACAGATCTACAGCAGACTGATGAACTGGTCTGTGTGCCCCTCTGTATCTCCATTGTTGACAGTAATAACGTCCAGCATCTTCCTCTCTGACCTTCTTTATAACCAGAGAACAGTCTGCTGTTAGACTCAGTCTGTCTGCTTTAGTGATGTCATTNATGTCTAATTTCAAAGATCAGTCACACTGGTAAGATTGGATTTTACTTTTAAAACCTGCTGGTTTCCAGTTTAACCTCTGAAGTGTTTTTCTATGAACTGAAGAGGAAGTGATTGGTGAGGATGTGGTGAACAGCAGCCGCAGAGCTCTGGAGGTTTTAACCCACAATGAACAGAGAAATATACGTAGTTAACACATTGATGTGTGACATTAACAGACATTAATAGACACAGCAACTCAATTTATTTTAAAGCTACAGCTACATTATAACACATATGTCACATTTGTGGACAATAACCAACTAGAACTACTCATAGGTATAAAAATCTTCAGACACCAAAGACAGAAAATAGAGATGTAAAAAAACAAAAATACAAGGCATCTTAAATTTTAGAAAACTCATTTTACATGCATTAAGACCTTAAAACATGTTCAGTATATGATAAATAAAATGATAAACTACAATATTTTCACATAAAATCTCTGTTAAACCAGGCAGCCTGTTGTGATGCTTCAATGATGTCATCAACCAAACAACCTCTCAGCTCATCTCAGCTTTACATTTAAAAGCATTTAGCAGATTTTCTTAAACAGATTTCATTTTCAAAATTCAGAAGTCATTCAAAGTTCACAAATATTGATACTGTAACATCACACATTTAAACAGACATCAATACTGTGTTTGTTTCATGATATTTTAAGCTGATGATTGATTTTCTCCATGTGGAAGTGAAATATCATCTGACACTCAGGGGTCTTTAGTTCGGGCCCTAGAGCTCCAGTGTTCAGCACCTTTTAGACTATGTTCCCACTGCAGGTCTTAATGCTTAAACGTAAAAGCCAGTAAATTAGAATATTTTGAAAAACTTGATTTATTTCAGTAATTGCATTCAAAAGGTGTAA
>NW_015152369.1:13008-16412 GCF_000732505.1 Cyprinodon variegatus
ATCCTCTCCTTTAAATGGACTCTAAAGGCCAATTTATGCTTCTGACGTCATCTCAAAAAAATCCTGACTACACGTCAGACAAGCGGAAGTGCGCAGACAAAAAGCAGCTGTGATTGGTCCTTGGTATGCCTTTCTGGCTATCTGTGTGGTCATCCATCTCGATTCAGTGCAGGTGCTCGCCATTTTTAAAAACCGAGGAACACCTACAATGGACAACTATGACGACTGTCCCACTTTAACACTCAGAGCAGCTGAGGAGAGCTGTAAAAGAGTTATGTAGGAATTTCATATTAAAAACTACATCTAACTTTCAAGAAGATTATATGAATCTTTTAATTTAACCTGAATAAAGTTTTATCTGTTTATTAACGAGCTCTAATGTCTCTCTGTCTCTCCACTGTCCAGTTCTATTCCAGCCCTCCTTCTGTTTTACCAACTGCTACCGTTTCCTGCTCAGCAGATCTAAGTTGTGATGAATGCAGTGGAAAGAGATGTACAATTTACATCTAAACTCCCTCAATCGTTCCTGTTGGAGTCAGTTTACAAAAGATCAGATAAGAGACAGATTCAGGACTAAATGTGAATGTGGCTCAAATGTGACTAGAATAAAATCAGATGGGGGCCTGAAATGGGCCAAATCTGAGTCATTCCACTTGTTTTAAAAAGCCTTGACTCCAAAAAATCTGATATAGGCCAAATTTATCTGCAGTGGGAAAACCTTATATGTCTCTACTTCTACTCACCTGAGTCTAATATTCAGGTCATCATCAGGACTGTGGAGAACTTGGCTGCATACTGAGGAGGTAATTCAGCCATTTGACTCAGGTGTGTGGAAGCAGAGACACATCTAAAAGGTTCAGGACAGCAGACCTGGAGGACTGGAAGACCCCTGCTACATTTTAACAAACTAAACAAATATTAAAATCTGCTAAGCATGCAAAAAAAGAAAAAAGAAAACTTCCCCTTATGATGTTTCTCAACATCTCCTTGATGTTGAGAAAAGTTTAAGACAAACTAAAGAGTCCTCAGGCGTTTGCATAGTTCTCTCCATCCTCATCTTCTTTATGCTCTTCAGGAAAAATAAAAACAGAAAATCAAATATTACTCCTTTTAGAAACAGATGAAATAAAAACTCTTTCAGCAGCAGTTAATGGAATCGCTGAATCACTCTTCAACACCTCAGGCTAAGTAATTTCTTAAAGGTAATCCAGAGCCTTAGACATGTGATGTCCTGGTGGCCCAGAGGCCTTTAAAAAAAGATAATTATATAAATTTAGACATTACCCAAATAAAAGATAAAGCCAAGCTCATGCACCAGACTCTGGTTTTATTCAAACAGGCCTCTGATTTTATTCCTGCAGCATCATCACGTCAGGTGTAAATAATAAAGGTAAATGCAGGTCTGCAGTTTTCTTCCAGAGACCATGAGGTCGATCACAGAATCATTGATTCAACAACAATAGCAGATTAACTAAATGCTCAAACAGCCTAAAATACACATTTTAACCGCTTCTATGAAGTAGATGCCACAATGTAATGATTTATTTGATGTAAAAGTCAAATGAACAACTGTTAACCTAAACATGAACAATAAAAGCAAGATTGGCAACATATGCATATCTCACAGTTTATAGATTTATATTTGATTTTCTCTTAATATTCAGTCTGTCTCGTAGCCTGTTAAACCAGCTTAAATGTGAGATTAAATGTGTAATTTAGTCTGGCCCCGATGAATGAGACATCGGAAGATTGTTGATGAGAACAACCCGTTGTTTTTCAAACCATGTCTTTGCCTATTGGCCAACGCCTGACCAATAAGCGCAACTGACTGTGACGTAATAAGCGCGACAGAAAGCTGGTGGGCGAGTGTAAACAAACAGCTTGTCGGTAAAACNCAGAGCAGCCAGTCTCTGATGGTGGTTCTTTGTTGTCCACATCCTGATTAAACCACTTCACTCTGTATCTACAGAGGTCAAAGGTCACCACAGAGCAGCTTAATGTCACCCTCTGATTCCCCTGTTTAATTACTGAGGAAGAGAGAAACAATAAAACACTAAATCAGACAAATTACCTCCATCACTAATCATTTCTACATATTGCTGCATAAAATTATTCGACTTTTAAGTACAAAAACAGTAATTTAACAAATATTAAAACTCACTGTTAAGAACAGACAGATCTACAACAGTCTTATGAACTGGTTTGTCTGCTCCTCTATATTTCCATTGTTCACAGTCATAACGTCCAGCATCTTCCTCTCTGACCTTCTTTATAACCAGAGAACAGTCTGCTGTTAGACTCAGTCTGTCTGCTTTAGTGATGCCATTATTAATCTGACCGAGTTGAACCAGCTCTATTAATGCTCTATTTCCTGAACCACTGAAGGCCCATGTAGTGCTGCTACATTTCTGTTGACCATCGATCACTGTTGAACATTTCAATGTGACTTCATCTCCAGCTCTCTTTAAAACAGATGTTTGATCTGCAGTGATAGAAGATAAAACAGGAACAGAAATATTCAATCTGAACACAGACACAGTTAATAAAGCAGATCTATCATTTATAGCTCCACAGCCTGATTAAACCACTTCACTTCGAATCTACAGAGGTCAAAGGTCACCAGAGAGCAGCTTAATCTGACCCTCTGATTCTTCTACTGTATTCTCACTGATGACTCCATTAATCCTTCCCACCCACTGTCACAACAAAATGTTTTAACTCCAACATCAATTAAGTCATTTAGCAAAATTTGATACTCACTGTTAAGAACAGACAGATCTACAACAGACTGATGAACTGGTTTGTGTGCGTCTCTATATTCCCATTGTTCACAGATATAACGTCCAGCATCTTCCTCTCTGACCTTCTTTATAACCAGAGAACAGTCTGCTGTTAGACTCAGTCTGTCTGCGTTAGTGATGTCATTCTTAATCTGACCGAGGTTAAACAGCTCTATTAATGCTCTGTTTCCCAAATCAACGAAGGTCCATGTAGTCCTGCTACACTTCTGTTGACCATCGATCACTGTTGAACATTTCAATGTGACTTCATCTCCAGCTCTCTTTAAAACAGATGTTAGATCTACAGTGGCTGTTAGAAGATAAAACAGAACCAGAAATATTCAATCTGAACACAGACACTGTGGATAAAGCACATCTATCATTTATAGCTCTATACAAAGGTTTTCATTCTTCCTACCTGTGAGCTGCAGGATCATGAATAAAAACCCTTGAATCCATCTGAGTTGAGCCATCGTGCGTCTGTTGCTCTCACCCTCAGAACTGTCTGACTGCCTCCTGAACACACATGTAGCTTCTACTTCCTGAGACTCACCACTTCCTCACTCTGACTGATGGGCGTCTTGCTGCTTCATTTGGTAAAAACATCTCTTGGTTTTAACTGAA
>NW_015152369.1:19595-21369 GCF_000732505.1 Cyprinodon variegatus
ATAAAAAGGGAATTAAACCAATAAAACTAGGAAACATGGAGCAAAGTAAAGCACAATAGAAACAAGACCATTACAAAACTGCTCCTGTTGTTTTAGCTTTTTCTTTGATATTTTGTCAAAGTAATAAGAAAAAAGCTTTATTGGATGGTTGATGTTACTTGAGAAAATGCTGATAAAGTTAGCAGCCCAATAATAGACAGCTGTCCATCCCAGAATCAGATGAGCTCTAACGATGTGATTTCTAAATATTAATGTAAACTAACAACAAGACATTATAAACCAGCCACATTTATAACATTATTTCCTGCAGACTGTTTGGCGTCATTCAAAGGTCTCTAAATCAAAGTAGCTGACAGAGCAGCCTCCAGTCTCTGTCTCACTTTAACACTCAGAGCAGCAAAGGAGATTTATAAAAGGGTTATATAGGTATTTCACATTAAAAACTACATCTAACTTTCAAATAGTTCATATAAATGTATCTGTTTATTAACGAGCTCTAATGTCTCTCTGTCTCTCCGCTGTCCAGTTCTATTCCAGCCCTCCTTCTGTTTTTTCAACCGCTACAGTTTCCTGCTCAGCATATCAAAGTTGTGATGAATGCAGTTGAAGTTGATGTTCAAGTTACATCTAAACTTCTTCAATCGTTCCTGTTGGAGTCAGTTTACAAAAGATCATAAGAGTCAGATTCAGGACCAAATATGAACGAGGCTCAAATGTGACTAGAATAAAATCAGATGGGGGCTAGAAATGGGCCAAATCTGAGTCATTCCACTTGTTTTGAAAAGCCTTGACTCCAAAAAATCAGATTTAGGCCAAATCTTTCTGCGATGGGAAAAACTTATATGTCTCTACTTCTACTCACCTGAGTCTAATATTCAGGTCATCATCAGGACTGTGGAGAACTTGGCTGCATACTGAGGAGGTAATTCAGCCATTTGACTCAGGTGTGTGGAAGCAGAGACACATCTAAAAGGTTCAGGACAGCAGAACTGGAGGACCCCTGCTACATTTTAATAAACTGAACAAATATTAAAATCTGCTAAGCATGCAAAAAAAAAAAAAAAAGAAAAAGAAAACTTCCCCTTATGATGTCTCTCATCATCCCCTTGATGTTGAGAAAAGTTTAAAACAGACTAAAGAGTCCTCAGGGGTTTTCATAGTTCACTCCATCCTCATCTTCTTTATGCTCTTCAGAAAAAATAAAAACAAAAAAAGCAAATATTACTTCTTTTAGAAACATATGAAATAAAAACCCTTCAGCAGCAGTTAATAAACTCTTCAACACCTCAGAATAATTATCTTCTCAAAAGTAATCCAGAGCCTTAGACATGTGATGTCCTGGTGGCCCAGAGGGATTTAAAAAAATAAAAAATGTTTTGACATTCCCATGCTCATGCACCAGACTCTGCGTTTATTCAAACATGCCTCTGATTTTATTCCTGCAGCTTCATCAAGTCAGGTGTAAATAATAAAGGTAAATGCAGGTCTGCAGTTTTCTTCCAGATACCATGAGGTCGATCACAGATTCTTTGACTCAGCAACAATAGCAGATTAACTAAATGCTCAAACAGCCTAAAATACACATTCTAACCACTTCTATAAACTAAACATAACAATTTAATGATTTATTTTATATAAAAATCAAATGAACAAATGTTAAACTAAAAATGAACAATGGAAGCAAGAGTGGCAACATACAGTATGCATATCTCACAGTTTATAGATTTATATTAGATTTTCTCTTAACGTTCAGTCTGTCTCGTAGCCTGTTAAA
>NW_015152369.1:22493-24305 GCF_000732505.1 Cyprinodon variegatus
TTACATTAAATGATATACGCTAAAATTATAGTTAGAATAATTACATAAGTTAATATATAAGAATATATATTAGAGACTTTTAATGTAGGCAGATGAAAAATAGCACAACATGCACAACGAGGTGAAGAGGTATGATTAGATAAGCTTCAATTCTTCATAACCCTGTTCAGAAATAAACACTAAAGTATACATATAACACAATTATATGTGTTATTAATTTTTGCATGTATTAAAATGATTTTTTTACCGAATTGTGTAAAATAAAGTTATTCATTCATTCATTCATTCATAAGGTAACAGAATCACTAGCAAAGCTCATTGGTTTCTGATCAGTGTGACTCTGACTGAGCAGGATTGAGTCTGACTCTCAGTCAGAATAAATCACCATGGTAACTGATGTGTTGCTGCTTTCCTGAAACCAAGTTGAGGCTTAAATAGACCTGGATATCTGGAAAATCCTTTATCCCTTATCCCGGTTTCATGAAATCAGCCTCTGATCTTGTTGCATGTTTGTCTTTTCCTTCTGCAGCTTTGGGTTCAGTTGGTAAAGATCTAGAAGCACCTGAGAGGTGGAAGTGACAGCCTATAGAGCTGCTCCTGCAAAGTGTTTCTCTCACTGAGAGGCTGCTTGATAACCTGAGTCAGGTTGTTGCAAACAGCTTTTCACCTCATTTTATTCACTGTTACCACTGACTAGGGGGAACATTTCTTTATTAACGAAATAATCATTTCTCTTTTCATTGTTAATCTTTAATGTCAGAATAGAGAAAGCTAAGCTCTGTTTTTAGAGTTTCCTCTTTTGTTTCAAACAATGAGTAAAGATGGAAACAGACGAGTTTAAAAATATAAATATTGACATTAAAATCTCTAACTTAATCACCAACAGGTGTTAGAAGAGAACAAACACAATAAAACATATTTTTTGCAAATCAAAGCATATTCTGAGATTTATAGCAACTGGTTGAATCAATCAAAAGAGAAGTGAGGATTCTGAATAAACAGATTATCAAACTGTTTTATTTCTTTCTATCTTACCTTTAGTTCTGGTCCAAACGTTGATGATCACAACTGTTATAGAAAGAGCTGCTAAACCCACAGAGATGATGATGATACGCCATAAACCTGAAAGAGGAACAAGAAATAATGTTCTGTAATCAAAGGTTAAAATTATATTTTACTTTATTAGCAGTCGGATGATTTTCATTTTTCCAACTGTTTGTCAGCATAGAACTAAGCTGGAACTGATGGTAAAAGAATATTTAAAAAACTCAAAAATTTATGAGAGAGGATATAAGATCAACATTTGTGTGTGTGTGTGTGTGTGTGTGTGTGTGTGTGTGTGTGTGTGTGTGTGTGTGTGTGTGTGTTGGAGGGGCATGTATTTCTTAAAGTGTGGGGACCGTTTTCTATAAATAATGGCACATTCTGAGGACCGACTGCTCTAGTGCGGACCAATGCCTGGTCGCCATGGATACAGTCTTTAAACTCACCTTAAAACAGCATCTAAGGTATAAATTGAGTTTAGGATGAGGTTAGGATTAGGTATGAACACATAATGCTTAGGTTTAGGGTCATAGTTAGGCTGTAAAAATGGGTTAGAAATGATAGAAGTCAATGAAAATCCCCAATATGAATGGAGAAACATGACTGTGTGCGGAGTATAAACTAGAATTATCTTTTATTTCAAAACAAAGAAAAATGACTTAACAATTTTACCCTGATCTGTTGCTGCTGTTTCATTCTGATTCTTTCTCTGACCAGGAAAAGTTCACTCAGTCACTGTTCAGCTAGTTTCCCTATAAACCTCACACT
>NW_015152369.1:26337-27519 GCF_000732505.1 Cyprinodon variegatus
ACACAGCAGCCCTGCTTAGAGAAACTAGCAGAGGTGAGCTGCAGCAATGGCTGCTTCAGGGGGAAAGATGGTGATTCCAGAGTGGAGGTACAGACACTATTTTACTTTCCATTAGATACATCCACATAGCATGAAAAGTAGGAAAGTAGCCCTGGCATAGATGATTTAAAGGCTGTTATAATCATGACACTATTCCAGGTGAGGTTGACAACATTCACTAATTCTAAGGTATGTCCAACAAAATTACCTCGACAATGGCAATAAATTCATTAAAGCTCTAAAATTTCCCAGTTTCTGGAGGATGAAGTGACTTTTCTTAACATTGATGATGTCTTTTAAAACTGCGAGTCTGATTTATCTCAGAAAAATAATAATTTAGAAAGATGTATTTCTGGTTTTATCAGTCAGAACTCTCATCCCTAACTTACCATGTGATGATCACCACAGAATGTATAAAGATGACTGAAATAACAACATGATAACAGGAGCTCAAGACAAACCACTCATATATTCATAACTGAGTATAATTGGGCCAAACCTTGATTTGTTGTGTCAGAAGTTCTCCTGCTCCCAACTGTTTGCTTTGGGTCCTTGTTTCCTGGAGTGGCTTCATTTGTTCAGTTTCCAGGAAAAATAAGAAACAAAGTTTCTAAATATTTAGTAATGAAATGCAGCATAGTGTCCTTTAAATGTAAAGGTTTAATTTATAAGTAAAGTTGTATCAGATATATATTTTTTTTTTTTATCTTATTTCATGTATTTATTCCCTCATTTTAGAAACAACAAAAGCCAAAATGTGCAGATTATAATGTACATCATATTATCATGATTTTGAAATATACTAAAACATTAGAACAATCACTACCTTGAAAAGTTGGTGAGATATTTTTTGTTTCTGGTCTGGTTGTCTTTGAGTTTTTGTTTCCAGGTTTGTTTGTTGGTTGAACTTTTTCTCCAGATATTTCTGGAAACAAGAACAAAGTGTGAGAAACCAAAACTGTTCATATGTTAGTCTTTAAAACTCTTTCAAAGTATTAGACAGATTAAATAACTGTCAGTTGATTTTGGTAATTGATAACAATCTGATTATTAATCAGTGAGGAAATAGTCCAGTTGTGTCCAAATCTTGAATCTAATCCTAGTTCCCTGTGATGTCAGTCATCTTCTTCAGTTCATCATCTT
>NW_015152369.1:28756-30375 GCF_000732505.1 Cyprinodon variegatus
AACCTCTGAAGTGTTTTTCTATGAACTGAAGAGGAAGTGATTGATGAGGATGTGGTGAACAGCAGCAGCAGAGCTCTGGAGGTTTTAACCCACAATGACGGAGAAATATACGTAGTTAACACATTAAGGGGTGACATTAATAGACATTAATAGACACAGCAACTCAGTTTATTTTAAAGCTACAGCTACATTATAACACATACGTCACATTTGTGGAAAAAAAACAACTAGAACTACTCATAGGTATAAAAATCTTCAGACACCAAAGACAGAAAATAGAGATGTAAAAAACAAAAATACAAGGCATCTTAAATTTTTGAAAACTCCTTCTACATGCATTAAGACCTTAAAACATATTCAGTATATGATAAATAAAACGATAAACTAGAATATTTTCACATAAACTCTCTGTTAAACCAGGCAGCCTGTTGTGATGCTTCAGCCACACAATGATGTCATCAACCAAACAACCTCTCAGCTCATAAACAAACATTAATACTGTGTTTGTTTCATGATATTTTAAGTTGAAGCTTGATTTTCTCCATGGTGAAGTGAAATATCATCTGACACTCAGGGGTCTTTAGTTCAGGCCCTAGAGCTCCAGTGTTCAGCACCTTTTAGACTATGTTCCCACTGCAGGTCTTAATGCTCATAACCATTTTTTTTTTTTTTTTTTTTTTAAATCCAATTTTTTTTTTTTTTTTGGTTGTTTACATTTCATTAAAAATTTTGCCCAGATTTGATTCCAGTGTGAACCGTTTGTGGTTCCAAACTAAATCACAATTTGGCCAATAAAATGTCTAATTCACTTTCTTTTTCTCAAAAAGATCCATAGAAATTAGTGAAACATTTTGCCAAAGATACAAAGTCAGGCCTCCAGTATCTCATAGCCAAGCTGAGAGCCTCACTAACAGCTCAGTGTTCTGTTGCTCTTACCAACCCTTCCTCCTTATCTGTGTTACTCCCATCTCTCCCTGTCTTTGACTCCCTCCACAGACCCCTGATCTGCCTGCATGGTATTATGACATTACATTATGTTTATATCCAGCATCAGTAGATGACTGCCAAAAGGTAAAAAAACAGCATCTGTTGAGACTTAACCTGTACTAGTTTGTGTTTATTTAGCAGCAAATTATTTATCACTCAGGTCAGACTCTCCCTCCTCTTGGTAACACTTGAATAAACAGAGACAGTGTTCTTGGTTGATGATTAATAACTCTGTTGATAGCCATAGCCTAATTGACTATATTGGTGAAGAGAACCGAATTTTGAACAGCCGGTCCAGAAGTCAACCAGGGATGTGAGGCCAAGACTCCAGGTGAGTATGCAGATTACAGTTATAATTATTCAACTAGTGACATTCAATTGGTTTTACCCTCGATTTTGAATAATTATTTAAATATAACCTCCAGTTCTAGTTAATCATACATCCATAATTTACTAGTAAAATATGACAAAGTTCTATCAATAATATAAGTTTTAAACCGAACCTTAAATCTCACCCTGATGATATTTTACTAATCATTTCTCCAGCTTCCTCAGTCTCTCCATCTTTTACAGCTTCAATTGCCTCATTACCAATCTACTATCATTGTCCTGATTAGACATTAAACACAATA
>NW_015152369.1:35855-38708 GCF_000732505.1 Cyprinodon variegatus
ATATATATATATATATATATATATATTTTGACATTCCCAGAATAAGAGATAAAGCCAGGCTCATGCACCAGAGTCTCGGTTTAGTTAAACATGCCTCTGATTTTATTCCTGCAGCTTCATCACGTCAGGTGTAAATAATAAAGGTAAATGCAGGTCTGCAGTTTTCTTCCAGAGACCATGAGGTTGATCACAGATTCATTGATTCAGCAACAATAGCAGATTAACTAAATGCTCAAACAGACTAAAATACACATTCTAACCGCTTCTATGAAGTAAATGCTACAATTTATGGATTTATTTTATACAATTCTCAAATGAACAACTGTTGACCTAAAAATTAGCAATGGAAGCAAGAATGGAAACATATGCAGATCTCACAGTTTATAGATTTATATTAGATTTTCTCTTAATATTCAGTCTGTCTCAGGTTTAGTTGTCTAAATCTTAACCTTTAATGCAGGAAACTCTGGATCAAACCCTGAAAATTTCAGGAAAATTTTCTATAATATGGTCTATAAGATTTCTGTTTTGTTACAATATTAAAAATCCCCTCCATGTGCTCCAGAGGGATGTTATCTCTCAATGTGTGTTCAAGCATAACAACAACATGAAGGAATCCTGTATTAAAAATGTTAAAAAGTAGTCCAGTTTTTAGAACCCTTACTCCATGTATTTCTGTTTTCCTGGGGCTTATGAAGGTTATAAGATGTGTGTATCTCCTCTTATTGCTAAATACAGTCCTCTATTAATGCAGCAAATAGTGTCTTTGCTCAGACTTTCAGCACCTCCTGCTGCCTACAGGAACAAACTACTAGCAGAACATCTGAGTTAAACACAGATCATCTTTTCGATGATGAAGTCATGAATTTCCAGACCCAGCAGTCTGCACTGGTAGCAGATGTCATCCCCAGAAAGGCAGTAAAGCTCATGGAGGTAATTGGTGCGAAATTCATGTGCTTTTGTCTAATTCTTTCACCACAACAATAGTCTAAGAAAGACCTTTCTGTCAAACGTGGAAAAACAGCTGTTCGCTAAAACAAACAAAAAAAAACAACAAAATAAAAACAGCAAACATTAATGATGACCACATAGAAAATTATAGAGTTAATAAATATTGGAGGAGTGTTGGCCTAGTGGGTTAGAGCAGTGTGTTTGTGCCCTGAGAAGGTTGCAAGTATGTAGTTCAACCCCCACAGCCTCCACTCTGGGTTCCTGAGCAAAACCCTTAAGCCCTGATTGCTCCCCAGGCGCCACACAATGGCAGCCCACCCATCCCCAAGGGGATGGGCCAACATGCACAGAGTGAATTTACTTATTGTGGGACATTAAAGGGATTTATATTACATGATATGCGCCAAAATTATAGTTAGAATAATGAGATAAGTTAATATAAAAGAATATATATTAGACACTTTTAATGTAGACTTTATGGCTACCGAGTCATAGGAAGGGCTACCAATACTGACCTATGAACTGGAGGGATCAGTGTTCACCTACAGTAAATCTNTGGTGGAGGATTGTCTGTTCCTGGTTGGGTTGTTTTAAACTGTTTGCTTCCAGGTTGCGTGGTTGTTTTAACCTTCCCTCCTGAAATGAAAAACGCAGCAGAATAATCAAAACTGTTTTTATTTCAGTTTTTTTCATTGCATCAAAATATTATAGATAAAACTATATTGGATGATTTGATAATTTACAAAAATTTATGTATAAATAAATTTGAAAACAATCCAAATATTTAAAAAAATCTTGAAGTTAATCCTAGTTTCCTGTGATGTCAGTGATCTTCTACAGTTCATCATCTTCTAACCTGTTTCTCACTTTAGTTTTTAGGTAACAGAGAGTAACTTTACGATATTTTCTCAACTTGTCAAAATAAGACCAACTCTGAAGGACAATTGTTCTAAATCCATCAAAGCTCTAAAATGTCCAGCCTATGGAGGATGAAGTGACTTTTATGAACATTGATGATGTCTTTTAAAACTGTGATTCTCATTTATCTCAAAAAATTATCTTTCAGAAAGATGTATTTCTGATTTTTATCAGTCAGAACTCTCATTCCTAACTCTCCATGTGATGATCACCACATTATATATAAAGATGACTGAAATAACAACATGATAACAGGAGCTAAAGACAAACCACTCATATATTCATAACTGAGTATAATTGGGCCAAACCTTGATTTGTTGTGTCAGAAGTTCTCCTGCTCCCAACTGTTTGCTTTGGGTCCTTGTTTCCGGGAGTGGCTTCATTTGTTCAGTTTACAGGGAAAATAAGAAACAAAGTTGCAAAATATTTTGCAATGAAATGGATTATATTGTCTTTTAAATGTAAAGGTTTAATTTATAAGTAAAGTTTTTATCAGAATTTTTTATTAAATCTTATTTCATGTCTTTATTCCCTCATTTTAGAAACAAAAAAGCCCAAAATGTGCAGATTATAATATACATCATACGATCATGATTTTGAAATATACTAAAACATTAGAACAATCACTACCTTGAAAGGTTGGTGAAACATTTTTGGTTTCTGGTCTGGTTGTCTTTGAGTTTTTGTTTCCAGGTTTGTTTGTTGGTTGAACTTTTCCTCCTGATTTTTCTGGAAACAAGAACAAAGTGTCAGAAACTAAAACTGTTCATATGGTAGTCTTTAAAACTTCTTTCTTCAGTTCATCATCTTCTAACCTGTTTCTCACCTGAGGACTGAAGACTGAAGGTAAACTCTTCCTTAGCAACAGTATCAGTCACTTTACACTGAGGGAACTCAGACCCTGATGATAAAGAGACAATAGCAGAGCAGCCAGTCTCTGATGGTGGTTCTTTGTTGTCCACATCCTGATTAAACCACTTCACT